>NC_134901.1:12257404-12292404 GCF_041734735.1 Babylonia areolata
TCTAAGTTACTGGCTTTGCTTACAAAACATGAATATTTTGAGATTTCCTAAACAAGCATATGAAATGATCTTGCAAAAGATACCTCACAATAATGAGGAACACAATTTGCATAACTGGGCTATGCAAATAAAGAGGTGTTTAGATTTGTTTGGTTTCTCAGAGGTCTGGATGAATGGTGGGGTTGGAGAAGAAGACATTTTTGAAAAATTTCAAACAACGAATAATTGACTGTTTCCATCAAGGTTGGCATTCAAAATTGGATGTGAGTGATCACTTTGTGACGTATCGCTCATTCAAATCAATTTTAAAGCCAGATAGATATATCAATGTCATTACTATAGCCAAATTTAGACAAACATTAACTAGACTCAGGCTTGGGTTATGTGAGATAAATATTAACAACAGATATTCTCAAAAACCAGATAAATGTCCATTTTGTGTTCACATCGAAACGGAAAATCATTTCCTTTTTGATTGTCCACATTACTCCGCTTTAAGAGATAAATACATTGTAAAGCATTGCAGAAACAGACATCATCAAACTCTAGCTTACTTATTACAGAACAAAGATACTCGATGTCTGAGAGATTTAGTGATGTACAGTTTTTAAGCCTTAAGATTATGAGATCAGTTGCTTACACTCCAGTAGTATGTATGATTGATGTATTGTATGCATTTTGCAATGTCTTCTTGTTTTTCTCCTGTTTTGTCCTTTTTTCCCCTTCATTAGTTTTGGCCAACTCAATTTGTGTACAGGTCGGTGGCCTCAGGAATTAAACCAGTTCAGAGTTCAGAGTTCATCATACAAACTCATGGATTTCCAAGCTTTTATGGACTGAACAACTCTCTCTGCCTCTCTCTCTCTCATCATACAAACTCATGGATTTCCATGCTTTTATGGACTCAACAACTCTCTCTGCCTCTCTCTCTCTCTCATCATACAAACTCATGGATTTCCATGCTCTTGTGGACTCAACAACTCTCTGCCTCTCTCTTTCTCATACAAACTCATGTATGCATGTAATATACATGCACATTTTAGTGCAAACAAACAGGTGCAAGTGCACCTCAGCCAAACAGGTGCCAGTGCACTGCAGCATAAAACCAAACATTACAAACATGATGCAAAAAAACTTCACAGCTACCTCACAAATAAACAACAAACAAACAAAAACACCAACAAAAAAACATGCACAAAACATCAATATTCTTTCAGATCTGTTATGCAACATATCACAAACGGATGTATCATAACTCACCATCAAGAGGAGACAACCATCTGTGAAAACACGTATGTATCGACCACAAATAGAAAATAGTTACTGTCTTGGTGATTCAGCTGCTTAAACTTTCCCATCTCTTTTGGCTGACTCAGGTGTCAGCAGTAAGTGGTCAGAACAGGAGCTGGTACACTCACAGAAGGTGTCAGTATCAATGAAAGTAACATACTAACCACAAGCCGCTCCTGTTTCCCCTTGCATCTGTATCAAAATAATTCATTATCCACTAGCCTGCTTTGAATGTGTGTGGTTCTGCAGATCTGATTAGAATGTGCAAGCTTAAAGTGACCCTCTCAAAGTATAAGGGACCCCCAAGGCTTTTAAATGATCAGAAGCCCTGCATGTTTGTCTTCTGTAGGAATCAATTTTCTTTTCCCTTCCATGCCAGTGGACTGATCATTTCTACAGACTCAAGAATGGCTTTCCATGTGCTGTTTATGCAATAAAGCAGCGGCTTGTAGATCTATAATAAATTACAGTTGCTGCAGTGAACACAAATATCATTAGTAGTAGCATCAGTCGAGTGGTGGGGGTGATGGTTGTGAAGGTGTTGGTAATGGTGATACACATGATGGAGGAGAAAAAAGGCAACGTTGGCAGACTAATGATGAGGGGGTGGAGTCATGGTGGGGGTGATGGTTGTGAAGGTGTTGGTAATGGTGATACACATGATGGAGGAGAAATAAGGCAACGTTGGCAGACTAATGATGAGGGGGTGGAGTCATGGTGGGGGTGATGGTTGTGAAGGTGTTGGTAATGATGATACACATGATGGAGGAGAAATAAGGCAACGTTGGCAGACTAATGATGAGGGGGTGGAGTCATGGTGGGGGTGATATCGGGGGATCTGTAAGGTGGACTCATACAGTGGAGCTTCAGAGAAGAATCCACACAATGGAAATGAGATGCTTCAGGAGACTGCTTGGCATCTCCTACAAAGACCACATAACAATTGAAGAAGTAAGAAAAACCATCACTCATCAGATAGCATATTGGTCAGTATGAAGACCTCCTGACCACAGTGAAAAAAAAAAAAGAAAATGAGATGGTATGGCCACATGACAAAAGCTGATGGCCCTGCAAGACCATCCCTCAGGGGACAGTGCAGGGGAAAAGAAGACGAGGCAGACAGCGAAACAAGTGGGCAGACAACATCACTGGGTGGACAGAGAAAAGCTGTGCCGAAACTCAGGCACTGAGTCGTGACCGGCTGAAATGGAGAATGTTGGTGATGTGTTCATCAATCAGTGCCCCCATGACCTAACCAGGTTTGGGGACTAGTGACAGTGACAGTGACACTGACAGAATGTGGAGGGAGGGGCTGGACATGTCAGGAGGTTTGGGGACCAGTGACACTGACACTGACAGTGACACTGACAGAAGGTGGAAGGAGGGGCTGGACATGTCAGGAGGTTTGGGGACCAGTGACACTGACACTGACAGTGACACTGACAGAATGTGGAGGGAGGGGCTGGACATGTCAGGTGGTTTGGGGACCAGTGACACTGACACTGACAGCGACAGAAGGTGGAGGGAGGGGCTGGACATGTCAGGTGGTTTGGAGACCAGTGACAGGGACAGTGACACTGACAGAATGTGGAGGGAGGGGCTGAACATGTCAGGAGGTTTGGGGACCAGTGACAGGGACAGTGACAGTGACAGAATGTGGAGGGAGGGGCTGGACATATCAGGTGGTTTGGAGACCAGTGACACTGACACTGACAGAAGGTGGAGGGAGGGGCTGGACATGTCAGGTGGTTTGGGGACCAGTGACACTGACACTGACAGTGACAGAAGGTGGAGGGAGGGGCTGGACATGTCAGGAGATTTGGGGACCAGTGACAGGGACAGTGACAGTGACAGAAGGTGGAGTGAGGAGCTGGACATGTCAGGTGGTTTGGAGACCAGTGACACTGACACTGACAGAAGGTGGAGGGAGGGGCTGGACATGTCAGGTGGTTTGGAGACCAGTGACACTGACACTGACAGTGACAGAAGGTGGAGGGAGGGGCTGGACATGTCAGGTGGTTTGGGGACCAGTGACAGGGACAGTGACAGTGACAGAAGGTGGAGGGAGGGGCTGGACATGTCAGGTGGTTTGGAGACCAGTGACACTGACACTGACACTGACAGAAGGTGGAGGGAGGGGCTGGACATGTCAGGTGGTTTGGAGACCAGTGACACTGACACTGACAGTGACAGAAGGTGGAGGGAGGGGCTGGACATGTCAGGTGGTTTGGGGACCAGTGACAGGGACAGTGACAGTGACAGAAGGTGGAGGGAGGGGCTGGACATGTCAGGTGGTTTGGAGACCAGTGACACTGACACTGACAGAAGGTGGAGGGAGGGGCTGGACATGTCAGGTGGTTTGGAGACCAGTGACACTGACAGTGACAGAAGGTGGAGGGAGGGGCTGTAAGAGGGTCATACTGATGTCATGTAATTAGAAACAGTAACAAGAACAGTGATAAAAATGGCAGTGCTGCTAATGCTAGTGATATCAATGTTGTTCTGATGATGGTGATGATGATATCAATCTTGTTCTGATGATGATGGTTCTGAAAGTAATGTTCTGATAATGAGTGTAATATGATAATAATGTTCTGATGATGGTGATGATGATATCAATCTTGTTCTGATGATGATGGTTCTGAAAGTAATGTTCTGATAATGAGTGTAATATGATAATAATGTTGTTCTGATGATGGTGATGATAATGATGATGTTGTGATGATGGTGATGATTGTCAATACAAGAACCTATGGTGAACGTTTTTTTCTTCTTTGCTGCTCCTCACATCTGGAACAACCTTCCTCATCATATCCGTGCACCTGATTCTATTTCTGCTTTTCGCTCATCACGAAAAACTCATCTTTTTAAAACCTTTCAATGAGCACTCTCAGCTTCCTTGTTCTCCAACACCACCCATGTCAGCTCACTTTGGATGTATATAGAGTGGGAGGGGGAGAGTGTGGGGGGGGGGAAGTTTTTTTTTTAGTAAGTGGTCATGAATGTTTTATGTAACTTGTAATATTTTTCTTTCATGTAAAGAGCCCTGAGCTCTTAGAGAGAAAGGGCGCTATATAAATGTACATTATTATTATTAATCTTGCTCTGATGATGATGATGACATTTATGTCGCTGTGATACTAATGTTGTTCCGATAATGGTGATGATGACAATGTTTTAGTTTTTACATTTTAGCACAGCAGTTAGACAAAAGAATATCAAGCTGTGCCAGAATAACAACTATGTACAGAATCATTATGCACACAAACATAGACACACACCAGGCACACACACACACACACACACACACACACACACAGAACACCACCACCACTCACCAGAAAGACAGGGAAAAGTCCCCGACAAACGTGTCACTCTCTCGCACCAGGAAGGTGCCGTCGCCTAGGTAACTGTACTGCTGTAACAGCTCTTCTGCTCTCCTCCGCCCTCCTTCCAGTCGGCCATGGAACCATTTCTCGCTGAAGTGAAGCTCATCCACAGGACGACCCTGGTATCCACACAGTAACAGCCAACAGGTGTACCCGATGTAACAGCCTCAAACTACACCCTCATCCCCCCACCTCCCCTCCTCCCCCTCCCCAGTTGGATCTGACTGGTGTCAATCTGGGCTGGCCTCAACTGACCCTGGTCAAGTCTGGTCAGGATCGACCACCCCTAGCTGGAAATGACCCCCAAGTTTATTCAAACAATTGAAAATATAAGGGGGGTTGGGGGGGGGGGAGACTTTCAGGGCTAGCTTTAACTAAATTCACATCCCCCCTGCTGGACACACCCACAACACCCACTCACCCTCTCTATTACAACTTAATGAAAGCAAATGTTGAGGGAGTTTCTATTTTAATAACCTGTACTGATTCTAACAGGGCCACATATTACACCTGGTCTTCACTTCAAGCCAGCCTAGTATGACCACCATACCCATTATGAGGAAATGGTACAATCCAACTAAAGGGAGTCAGTTCTGACTATTCTAAGTTTACCTTGGAAAGGGAGGGAGGTGGTTGTGGGGGGGGGGGAGGATGGGGGGGGCCTCATTCCAGGCCAGACAACACAGACTCCAGGATTATCTGGACCAGCCACATTTGATCCCGGGGTAAAAATGCCAATGAGGGTACGAACAGGCTGTAACACTGGTACCCAGTTTTGACGGGAAGTGTAGGCATTCAGCTTTTCATTCATCATGGCATGGCAGCAAGTGGGCTGAGCATAAATAAGCAAGCATTTGCAAAGAGCCGCCTGCTAACCCTGGTACCCAGCTTTGGTGGGAAGTGTGTGAAAAACAGACACAAGGCAGTATGGAGAATAAAGAAGACTGAAGGTGGAGCTGCCAGTGGGTTAATCCAAAGTATCAAATAGAAACATGGTTATTTTTTACTTGAAGACAGATATTGCTGGCATTTGACGACATGTTTTTTTTGAAGCAGGTTCGTTTCTTTCCTTCCATTAAATCATAGGCTCATTTAAAATAAATCAACGTTCGGCTTAGGGACAATGGCTCCGTCTGATTTATGTTGGAGCTGGAAACAAAATATTCATTTAAAGTATTGAGGGCATGCATTATGAACAGTCATATGCATAAGAATCAATGTGTTATATCTAATAAATCACACATAATACAGTCCCACGCATACAACTGTTCATAAGAAAAAACAAAAACAAGGAAAATGAAAACAAAGAAGATGGAGAAAAAGGAACAAGAAAAAAAAAAAGAGAAAGAAAAAGAAAATGAGCATGAAGTTTCAGTTTCAAGGTGTCAAAGCATGGAGACTGATCAATATACTCAACGCTGCACAGCATCTACCTAAAAAAATATAAAACAAAATAATATAAAGATGCCTGACCTATGCACAAGCCCAGTGTCCTTGTCAGGTCTTTCCAACATCAAAAGAAAGCAGTAGGCAGCAGAAGACAACAGTAACAACAACAAGAAGACAAAAAAAACCAAAAAACCCAAAAGCAAAGGCAGCCACATTACATCTTCAGGCGATTCATCCTCATCCTCGTCCTGGTCAGGGCTGTGTGTCTCCTCTGTGTAATACAGCTTGTAGCCGCTCAGCACAAAGATGTGGGGCCTCCAGATCTGAGACACACACACACATACATGTATGCACGCACGTGCGCGCACGCACACACACACACACACATTTCACTTGCTTGAGAATGAAAAAATGTCATTGTGCGGTGCAGCCCAGAACTGGGGACATTTTCTTTTTCCTATTTCAATGAAGATGCATGATGACAGGCAGGGTTCCACTTTAGCAGGTGCCCGGGTGTGAATGCTATGAAAAGTTGGCTCAGGCACGCAAATTTTCTGTCGAGAGTGCTCAGCTGGCACTAAAAAATTGATAGAGGCGAAAAAAAATTAATTAAAAGATACACCAAGAAAGCAAGTTCAAACACAGTCGATCAAAATGTAAAGTGTCGTCTGCTGCAGCTCGCGTCACGGAGCAGCATCTTTGCTCATGCGCGATTGGATGTTGATGTTCATGGCACATTAGCGACGAACAATGCTTCCCATCTATAATGTTAAAAGAAAGACTCCCGAAACAGAGATGGAATCTCAAGATGACAAAAATAATAAACAACAGGAGTACAAATCAAAGCGCCAGTGTGTGTGCAATGAAGTCTGCCAGAAAAACTTTCCTTGGCACACTGGTGGGATTGGAAAAGCAAAATATGAACTTGATGGATAGAAAGTAATCAAAAGGTTCACCCTCATGAGGCACTCCCAATCTCAAACACAAGTTCTCCGTGGAAAGACAAGAGGAAAGAAAAAAGGTTGTGTCAGAGAGAGCAGCAGGGAGAGCTCTGCTCTCTCTTGAACAAGACGTGGCAGAAAGAGTAAAGAAGCTATCAACAGGCCCATGGGCTTCAGACATGTGGACGGCAGAAAGAGTAAAGAAGCTATCAACAGGCCCATGGGCTTCAGACATGTGGACGGCAGAAAGAGTAAAGAAGCTATCAACAGGCCCATTGGCTTCAGACATGTGGATGGCAGAAAGAGTAAAGAAGCTATCAACAGGCCCATGGGCTTCAGACATGTGGACGGCAGAAAGAGTAAAGAAGCTATCAACAGGCCCATGGGCTTCAGACATGTGGACGGCAGAAAGAGTAAAGAAGCTATCAACAGGCCCATGGGCTTCAGACATGTGGACATTTTGAACCTGGTTTTCCAAACATCAACAAAAATGCAAATCATAATTCAATCAAAGATTCTATTTCATTCTATTTTGCTGGCACCCAAAACAAACAAATGGGCACTCAAATGTTTTGTCCAGAGTGCCTGAATTCGAACCCTGACAGGGGTGATGAACATGTCATTATGGGGGTCCGGTTAGGTTTGGGACTACCTGACCAGGCTGTACTCTCAAAATAGACAAACCCGCATCAACCACGCTGGGGGTAGAATACACATCCTCCTAGTGGTTAGCATGCAGCGCTAACCGCTATGCCATGACAGCAGGCAGAATCAAGAAAATAAAATGTAATCCTTTCACTCCTGATGGGGCATGGAGTACAAACAGTATCAACACACATCTCTGTTGAACAGCAATGTGCCATGTACAGTATCAACACACATCTCTGTTGAACAGCAATGTGTCATGTACAGTATCAACACACATCGCTGTTGAACAGCAATGTGTCATGTACAGTATCAACACACATCTCTACTGAACAGCAATGTGTCATGTACAGTATCAACACACATCTCTACTGAACAACAATGTGCCATGTACAGTATCAACACACATCTCTGTTGAACAGCAATGTGCCATGTACAGTATCAACACACATCTCTGTTGAACAGCAATGTGTCATGTACAGATCAACACACATCTCTGTTGAACAGCAATGTGTCATGTATAGTATCAAAACACATCTCTGTTGAACAGCAATGTGCCATGTACAGTATCAACACACATCTCTGTTGAACAGCAATGTGTCATGTATAGTATCAAAACACATCTCTGTTGAACAGCAATGTGCCATGTACAGTATCAACACACATCGCTGTTGAACAGCAATGTGTCATGTACAGTATCAACACACATCTCTGTTGAACAGCAATGTGTCATGTACAGTATCAACACACATCTCTGTTGAACAGCAATGTGTCATGTACAGTATCAACACACATCTCTGTTGAACAGCAATGTGTCATGTACAGTATCAACACACATCTCTACTGAACAGCAATGTGTCATGTACAGTATCAACACACACATCTCTACTGAACAGCAATGTGTCATGTACAGTATCAACACACATCTCTACTGAACAGCAATGTGTCATGTACAGTATCAACACACATCTCTACTGAACAGCAATGTGTCATGTACAGTATCAACACACATCTCTGTTGAACAGCAATGTGTCATGTACAGTATCAACACACATCTCTGTTGAACAGCAATGTATCATGTACAGTATCAACACACATCTCTGTTGAACAGCAATGTGTCATGTACAGTATCAACACACATCTTTGTTGAACAGCAATGTGACATGTACAGTATCAACACACATCTCTGTTGAACAGCAATGTGCCATGTATTCTTCAACATACACATCTCTGTTGAACAGCAATGTGTCATGTACAGTATCAACACACATCTCTGTTGAACAGCAATGTGTCATGTACAGTATCAACACACATCGCTGTTGAACAGCAATGTGTCATGTACAGTATCAACTCACATCTCTGTTGAACAGCAATGTGTCATGTACAGTATCAACACACATCGCTTTTGAACAGCAATGTGTCATGTACAGTATCAACACACATCTCTGTTGAACAGCAATGTGCCATGTACAGTATCAACACACATCTGTACTGAACAGCAATGTGTCATTTACAGTATCAACACACATCTCTACTGAACAGCAGTGTGGGATGTATTCTTCCATGTTCTGACTTTTTCCTTCTTCTTCTTCTTTGTTTGAGGGCTGAAACTCCCACGTTCAATCATATGTACACGAGTGGGCTTTTACATGTATGACCTTTTTTACCCCGCCATGTAGGCAGCTATACTCCGTTTTCAGGGGTACTTAATCTTTCAAATCGGTAAGTCTGATGGTAAAAAAAAAAAAAAAGAAAACTGACATGATCAAGTAAAACTGCATTCATTCCTGAACCTAAGCAAACCCCTCATTTTCATGGATAGTGCTTGCATACGGTCAAGGACAAGTTTTATATCAGGACATTTCAACGCTCGACACCATTTCTGATTTCAGACCATACAAGAAGGATTCACTATTACCATTGTCATAACTATCAACATTAACACGACGGGCACAATAGCCAAGTGGTTAAAGCGTTGGACTGTCAATCTGAGGGTCCCGGGTTCGAATCACGGTGACGGCGCCTGGTGGGTGAAGGGTGGAGATTTTTACGATCTCCCAGGTCAACATATGTGCAGACCTGCTAGTGCCTGAACCCCCTTCGTGTGTATATGCAAGCAGAAGATCAAATACGCACGTTAAAGATCCCGTAATCCATGTCAGCGTTCGGTGGGTTATGGAAACAAGAACATACCCAGCATGCACACCCCCGAAAACGGAGTATGGCTGCTTACATGGCGGGGTAAAAACAGTCATACACGTAAAAGCCCACTCATGTGCATACGAGTGAACGTGGGAGTTGCAGCCCACGAACGCAGAAGAAGAAGAAGAAGAAACATTAACACAAAGCCAGTTACATGGTCCACGGGATCCTCCAGATACAGAATGCCGCTCTTGGTGGAGGTGCTGACTTCCACGTCAAGATTGCTGTTGTCTTCTGTGGCCACCGTGTACTTCCACTCATTCCCGTCCACCCCGTCCGGCAGTTTCTTGTGCTGCGTACAACAAATACCATGGGGTGACTGTGAAGTGTACAACAAATACCAAGGGTAGGGGTGACTGTGATGTGTACGACAAATACCATGGGTAGCGGTGACTGTACGACAAATACCATGCAGTGACTGTACTGTGTACAACAAATACCAAGGGTATGGGTGACTGTGATGTGTACAATACCAAGGGTAGGGGTGACTGTGATGTGTACGACAAATACCATGGGGTGACTGTGAAGTGTACAACAAATACCAAGGGTATGGGTGACTGTGATGTGTACGAAAAATACCATGGGTAGGGGTGACTGCTGTGTACAACAAATACCATAGGGTGATTGTGTTGTGTACAACAAATACCATGGGGTGACTGTGAAGTGTACAACAAATACCATGGGGTGACTGTGATGTGTACAACAAATACCATGGGGTGACTGTGAAGTGTACAACAAATACCATGGGGTGACTGTGATGTGTACAATACCAAGGGTAGGGGTGACTGTACTGTGTACAACAAATACCAAGGGGTGACTGTACTGTGTACAACAAATACCAAGGGTAGGGGTGACTGTGCTGTGTACAACAAATACCATTGATAGGGGTGACTGTGAGGTGTACAACAAATACCAAGGGTAGGGGTGACTGTGAGGTGTACAACAAATACCAAGGGTAGGGGTGACTGTGATGTGTGCAACAAATACCATGGGGTGACTGTGATGTGTACAACAAATACCATGGGGTGACTGTGTTGTGTACAACAAATACCAAGGGTATGGGTGACTGTGATGTGTACGAAAAATACCATGGGTAGGGGTGACTGTGATGTGTACGAAAAATACCATGGGTAGGGGTGACTGCTGTGTACAACAAATACCAAGGGTAGGGGTGACTGTGATGTGTACGACAAATACCAAGGGTAGGGGTGACTGTGATGTGAACAACAAATACCAAGGGTAGGGTGACTGTGATGTGTACAACAAATACCAAGGGTAGGGTGACTGTGATGTGTACAATACCAAGGGTAGGGGTGACTGTGGATGTGTACAACAAATACCAAGGGTAGGGGTGACTGTGATGTGTACAGACAAATACAGGGTAGGGGTGACTGTGATGTGTACAATACCAAGGGTAGGGGTGACTGTGATGTGTACAATACCAAGGGTAGGGGTGACTGTGATGTGTACAACAAATACCAAGGGTAGGGGTGACTGTGATGTGTGCAACAAATACCATTGTTAGGGGTGACTGTGCTGTGTAACAATACCATTGACAGGGGTGACTGTGCGGTGTACAACAAATACCAAGGGTGACGTGCTGTGTACAACAAATACCAAGGTAGGGTGACTGTGATGGTGTACAACAAATACCATTGTTAGGGGTGACTGTGCTGTGTACAACAAATACCAAGTGGGTGACTGTGCTGTGTACAACAATACCATTGTTATGGGTGACTGTGCTGTGTACAACAAATACCATTGTTAGGGGTGACTGTGCTGTGTACAACAAATACCATTGTTAGGGGTGACTGTGCTGTGTACAACAAATACCATTGTTAGGGGTGACTGTGCTGTGTACAACAAATACCATTGTTAGGGGTGACTGTGCTGTGTACAACAAATACCAAGGGGTGACTGTGCTGTGTACAACAAATACCATTGTTAGGGGTGACTGTGCGGTGTACAACAAATACCACTGACAGGGGTGACTGTGCTGTGTACAACAAATACCATTGTTAGGGGTGACTGTGCTGTGTACAACAAATACCATTGTTAGGGGTGACTGTGCTGTGTACAACAAATACCAAGGGGTGACTGTGCTGTGTACAACAAATACCAAGGGTGGGAGACACGTCTTGTACTGCATGTACAACAAATACCAAGTGTGGGGGGTGACTTCTAGTGCTGCATGTACAACAAATACCAGAAACATATACAACGGATAGAAAAAAAATCAGCAAAAACCGAAACAAACATACAACAACAACAACAAAAAACAGCAAAAAAAAACAACCAACAACAAAAACCCAAACAAACAAAAAAACTAAAAGAAAAGAAAACAACCAACATGTGCTAATATTGAGAACATCAATTAGATGTTGTCATTGACTCATGGACATGGATATTATTGTCTCTGTTATTTTGTTGCTGTTTTTTTTCCCTACTCATTTCAGTCCACACACACACACATAACAGCAACAACAATAACAAAATACAGATTACAGATAGGTCATAAGATAATTCATTCACCATGAGCAATGTAAATGTTCAGTGCACACACAAACAGAAGCTGGGATTTCATTGTAATGCTTCAACACCAATAATCTTTGCTCTTAAAAGCACTTCTGTGTTGGAAACTTGTCGTCCCATGAAATGCCCATGATCTTATCCAAGTACCAGAGGTGGAACTGATCCAGCACTATGATCTGTTTCCTCTACAGCGTCCATGTTTAAAATACATACATGTGTACATACACACAGACAACCGAGCGAGGTTATTACAAAGATTCCCTTTGTTCACACGCATGAGCTGATGAACAGAACTTCTCTAGAGAATGATTCTATGCACAATAAAAAAAAAATTGAATTAATAAAAGCCCTTCCACACACACACACACATAACTCCAGACAAACCGTGTGTATGTACCTTGAGAATGATTCTGTACTTGAGCTGCTGTGGAGAGGGCAGGACTGATCCCTCTTTGCTGAGGGGCTCAACAAGCAGATTGCCTGTAGGAACACACACATATATACTCTTTGCTGAGGGGCTCAACAAGCAGATTGCCTGTAGGAACACACACATATATACTCTTTGCTGATGGGCTCAACAAGCAGATTGCCTGTAGGAACACACACATACATACTCTTTGCTGATGGGCTCAACAAGCAGATTGCCTGTAGGAACACACACATATATACTCTTTGCTGAGGGGCTCAACAAGCAGATTGCCTGTAGGAACACACACATACATACTCTTTGCTGATGGGCTCAACAAGCAGACTGCCTGTAGGAACACACACATATACACTCTTTGCTGAAGGGCTCAACAAGCAGATTGCCTGTAGGAACACACACATATATACTCTTTGCTGAAGGGCTCAACAAGCAGATTGCCTGTAGGAACACACACATATATACTCTTTGCTGATGGGCTCAACAAGCAGATTGCCTGTAGGAACACACACATACATACTCTTTGCTGATGGGCTCAACAAGCAGATTGCCTGTAGGAACACACACATACATTCTCTTTGCTGATGGGCTCAACAAGCAGATTGCCTGTAGGAACACACACATACATACTCTTTGCTGATGGGCTCAACAAGCAGATTGCCTGTAGGAACACACACATATATACTCTTTGCTGAAGGGCTCAACAAGCAGATTGCCTGTAGGAACACACACATATATACTCTTTGCTGATGGGCTCAACAAGCAGACTGCCTGTAGGAACACACACATATATACTCTTTTCTGATGGGCTCAACAAGCAGATTGCCTGTAGGAACACACACATACATTCTCTTTGCTGATGGGCTCAACAAGCAGATTGCCTGTAGGAACACACACATATATACTCTTTGCTGATGGGCTCAACAAGCAGATTGCCTGTAGGAACACACACATATACATACAAACAAAACCCACACACAAACACACATACATACATACATACCACAAACACAGACACAAGCACACACACACACATTTACCACAAACACCATACACAAATAGAATACAAACAAAAAGCTATGTGTGGGAAATAGCAGTAATATTAATAGTAATAATAATGAATGCTTGTTGAGTGCTTTCCTCACTTAAGGGGAGCTCAAAGCACTTTACAAAAACATTGAACACACATACACAATTAAAGATGTAATCCACAAAAGCATAAAACAGATTCAAAGACTACATGTATTACACTACTTAATTACACACACACACACACATACACACACACACAAACACACACACACTATGGGTTATAGCTGCTGAATGTCATTGGAAAGACATGAAAAATCTATGTTACTGGATATGCTATGACTGTTTTGCATCTCACTCATACAATGCACTCACGCTTAAGCCTGTACCAGTACACAATGAAACACACACACACACAAATGTACTGATGGAGTCTCCCATTGGTCCAATGGATGAGTAGGCAGGCAGGCTTATCTGTCGGTGTGTGTCCTCACATGGGAGAAGAGGCCGATTCTGGATGTGCAGCACTTCCCACAGGTGTTGCAAGGGAAAACGTCTCCAGAAGTTGAGATGTACACACACAAACTAACACACAGAGGCATACGAGCACACACACACACAAACACACACACACTCACTCACACACTGAACACACACACACAACCCCTGCCCCCCCCTCCCCCCTACACACACCTAAACACACAGAGAGACTCTCACCCCCAAAGACATCCTTGAAAGCCATAGCCATGTTCCTCTGCTGGCCCAGGCTGCAGTGGTTCTCTATGGACAGGATCAAAGGGTACCTGAAAACAGCCACAAAACCGGTCTTAATCTGTCCTTGTTTACAACCCAGGCTCTCTATGGACAGTCATCAGGGGATATACCTGAAAACAGCCACAAAACCTGTCTTAATCTGTCCTTGCTTACAGCCCAGGCTCTCTATGGACAGTCATCAGGGGATATACCTGAAAACAGCCACAAAACCTGTCTTAATCTGTCCTTGCTTACAGCCCACATTCTCTATGGACAGTCATCAGGGGATATACCTGAAAACAGACACAAAACCTGTCTTAATCTGTCCTTGCTTACAGCCCACATTCTCTATGGACAGGCGCAGGAGGAAACCTCAATAATAACACAGACATCAAACACTAACAATCTACACACATACACACAAGAAGGAGGAAACCTCAATAATAACACAGACATCAAACACTAACAATCTACACACATACACACAAGAAGGAGGAAACCTCAATAATAACACAGACATCAAACACTAACAGTTTCAGTTTCAGTTGCTCAAGGAGGCGTCACTGCGCTCGGACAAACCATATACGCTACACCACATCTGCCAAGCAGATGCCTGACCAGCAGCGTAACAAACACTAACAATCTACACACATACACACAAGAAGGAGGAAACCTCAATAATAACACAGACATCAAACACTAACAATCTACACACATACACACAAGAAGGAGGAAACCTCAATAATAACACAGACATCAAACACTAACAATCTACACACATACACACAAGAAAGAACACATAACAAAACACTCAAAATACATGTCAGTTAAACATCACATAAACTAAATGATGGAATCTCACTTCAGGTAAAAAAAAAAATAATAAAAAATAAAAACCCAATAACCCTCAACAAATTAATGTGACAGTAAAACCTGACAAAAACAGGAAGAGAAAACTTCAAGGCCCACTGTGCAAAAGGCCACCACAGAAACAGGAAGAGAAAACTTCAAGGCCCACTGTGCAAAAGGCCACCACAGAAACAGGAAGAGCCAAATTTCAAGAGAAAACTTCAAGGCCCACTGTGCAAAAGACTACCACAGAAACAGGAAGAGCCAAACTTCAAGAGAAAACTTCAAGGCCCACTGTGCAAAAGGCCACCACAGAAACAGGAAGAGCCAAACTTCAAGAGAAAACTTCAAGGCCCACTATGCAAAAGGCCACCACAGAAACAGGAAGAGCCAAACTTCAAGAGAAAACTTCAAGGCCCACTATGCAAAAGGCCACCACAGAAACAGGAAGAGCCAAACTTCAAGGCCCCACTGTGCAAAAGACTACCACAGAAACAAGAAGAGAAAACTTCAAGGCCCACTGTGCAAAAGGCCACCACAGAAACAGGAAGAGCCAAACTTCAAGAGAAAACTTCAAGGCCCACTGTGCAAAAGACTACCACAGAAACAGGAAGAGAAAACTTCAAGGCCCACTGTGCAAAAGGCCACCACAGAAACAGGAAGAGAAAACTTCAAGGCCCACTATGCAAAAGACCACCACAAAAACAGGAAGAGCCAAACTTCAAGGCCCACTGTGCAAAAGGCCACCACAGAAACAGGAAGAGAAAACTTCAAGGCCCACTATGCAAAAGGCCACCACAGAAACAGGAAGAGAAAACTTCAAGGCCCACTGTGCAAAAGGCCACCACAGAAACAGCAAGAGCCAAACTTCAAGGCCCACTATGCAAAAGGCCACCACAGAAACAGGAAGAGAAAACTTCAAGGCCCACTATGCAAAAGGCCACCACAGAAACAGGAAGAGCCAAACTTAAAGGCCCACTGTGCAAAAGGCCACCACAAAAACAAGGGGACTTACTCTGATGCCACCCAGGCGTGTTCTTTGATGGTCTCCAGCACATCCAGGAACTTGATCTTGGAGGTGAGGGTGTGGCCGTGATAGATGTAGGGGTAGCCGTCTGGGCCGTCCCAGCAATCCACTGAACCAAACCAAATCATGTTCATCATGGTCCAGCCCACCCGAAAAGGGTCATTTTAGGGCTGGTCAACCTGTTAGTTCTTAAAACCAGTCAAAGAACACATAATAATGTTGAAAGGTTGATTGGTCATTTTAGGGATGGTCAACCTGTTAGTTCTTAAAACCAGTCAAAAACCACATAATAATGTTGAAAGGTTGATTTGTCATTTTAGGGATGGTCAACCTGTTAGTTCTTAAAACCAGTCAAAAAACACATAATAATGTTGAAAAGTTGATTGGTCATTTTAGGGCTGGTCAACCTGTTAGTTCTTAAAACCAGTCAAAGAACACATAATAATGTTGAAAGGTTGATTGGTCATTTTATGGATGGTCAACCTGTTAGTTCTTAAAAACAGTCACAAAACTCAACCTGTTAGTTCTTAAAAACAGTCACAAAACACGTAAGAATGTTGCAAGGTTGACTGGTCATTTTACGGCTGGTCAACCTGTTAGTTCTTAAAACCAGTCAAAGAACATAATAATGTTGAAAGGTTGATTAAAACAATGTTAATAAAAGAACCAATTTCACTCACTTCTCACTCGATTCTCATAAAACTGAAACCATGCTGAAAATATTGTAAAAAGGATCACATCAACCATATAATCAAGTCTCAGACACACATACACCCACGTACATACACCACACACACTCACATACTAACACCACACACACACACACTCATACACACACACACACACACTCACATACTAACACCACACACACACACACTCATACACACACACATACACACACACACTCACATACTAACACCACACACATACAAACACACACTCACATTCTAACACCACACACTTACACACACACACTCACATATTAATGCCACACACACACACACACACACACACACACACTCACATACTAACACCACACACACATACACACACACACTCACATACTAACACCACACACACACACACACACACATACTAACACTACACACACACACTCACATACTAACACCACACACACATACACACGCAAGCCAAAGCCAGGAAAGCAGCTGACTCACGTTCTATGCAGCGACACCCCATTCGCAAACAGCGAGCATAGGCTTCTGTGGAAGATTCACTGGACAGCTGATCACCTGTCAGGTACCTGCAACAATCAGGTGGTGTGGTGATCACCTGTCAGGTATCTGTAACAATCAGATGGTGTGGTGATCACCTGTCAGGTAACAATCAGGTGGTGTGGTGATCACCTGTCAGGTACCTGTAACAACCTGCTAGGTACCTGTAACAATCAGGTGGTGTGGTGTTCACCTCTTAGGTACCTGTAACAATCAGGTGGTGTGGTGATCACCTGGCAGGTACCTGCAACAATCAGGTGGTGTGGTGATCACCTGTCAGGTAACAATCAGGTGGTGTGGTGATCACCTGTCAGGTACCTGCAACAATCAGGTGGTGTGGTGATCACCTGTCAGGTAACAATCAGGTGGTGTGGTGATCACCTGTCAGGTACCTGCAACAATCAGGTGGTGTGGTGATCACCTGTCAGGTACCTGCAACTATCAGGTGGTGTGGTGATCACCTGTTAGGTACCTGTAACAATCAGGTGGTGTGGTGATCACCTGGCAGGTACCTGCAACAATCAGGTGGTGTGGTGATCACCTGTCAGGTACCTGTAACAACCTGTTAGGTACCTGTAACAATCAGGTGGTGCGGTGATCACCTGTCAGGTACCTGCAACAATCAGGTGGTGTGGTGATCACCTGTCAGGTACCTGTAACAATCAGGTGGTGTGGTGATCACCTGTCAGGTACCTGCAACAATCAGGTGGTGTGGTGATCACCTGTCAGGTACCTGTAACAATCAGGTGGTGTGGTGATCACCTGTCAGGTACCTGTAACAATCAGGTGGTGTGGTGATCACCTGTCAGGTACCTGCAACAATCAGGTGGTGTGGTGATCACATGTCAGGTAACAATCAGGTGGTGTGGTGATCACCTGTCAGGTACCTGTAACAATCAGGTGGTGTGGTGATCACCTGTCAGGTACCTGCAACAATCAGGTGGTGTGGTGATCACCTGTCAGGTACCTGTAACAATCAGGTGGCGTGGTGATCACCTGGCAGGTACAATCAGGTGGTGTGCAACTAGCTGCAGTCACCTTCTGTGCTTTTACACCACCACCAACAATACTAATAATGATACTGACAATACTAACAATAACTACTGTTACAAAAACAAAAACTACATTAATAATAATAATCATCATCATAATCATAATAACAATGAGGAAAAAACAACAACAAGAAAAAAAGAAAAAAACACATTTCTTCAATGAATGAATAAATGACTGAATGTGCACACACAGTTCTTGCTGAACCTTTTCATGCTCCCATGACACATCATACTGGATTAGATCAGATGCAGAAGACGATGCTTTACATGCACATTTGAGCTTCTGCTCATGTATACAACCAAAGAAAATTCAGACACAAAGCAGGTCAGCTCATGAGATGGGATAAGGGTAAGATATGAGATCAGAAAACCTACCATTCTTGAAACAAGCCACCTGGAAATCTAGATCTTCCAATGTGGACAGTTTGTACTATACTCCAGTCTAGTTAAATATACTTTCCATTTCAAACTGATGTAAACCAGGCCTATTGGTTTGTTCCTCTAGGCCCAAATTCCACGGCAACTCAGTGATGCCTTGCTATCAGTCTGCCATCTGCTAGCCAATCAAACCCCATTTCCAGCTGAAGCTAATTACTCATCCCAATGACCAGCAAAGAAACGCCCCATGTGAACCACAGCAAGAACCGCAGGGACCGATAGACAGGCATTTGAGGTGACATGTTAAGTATATTCAACCAAACTGGGAGTATAATACAAACTCCACATTCTAGTGTCATAAACCATACCATGTCAAACTGATGCAAAATTCAAAGCAAACAGAGGAGGGCATCGCCTTCTGGTTCGCATGGGGAGCCCTTGTAGCCGTGACAGCTGAATTTGCCGCAACAAAGGAAAGCCCAAGGAACCATCCACTCTGAGCATACGGAATTCCCAAAGGAGATGGCAACAGACGAAGGGAATCTCAGAACAGCAGAAGGCTGCCTCCAAAACATGCCAAATAGGCAGGACAGAAGGTGAACTAACCATCCACTCTAGCAGTCCCCTTCGTCAAACCTCCATTCCAAAACCCTGTGCCGGAGACCTACGTGTTATTGGAGGAGGCGACCCAGTAGGCAGACAGGGGCTGATCCATGTCCTGGATGACGGCATCATGCCGGCTGTCCCACAGGCTGTTCTGGGGGGAGAACAGGAAGTCCAGGAACTGCACAAAACAACAGAAGACAACATGGCACAACCTTGTGTGAATGAAGACACACATGCGTGCACACACTCACACACACAAGCACAAACACACACACACACACGTGCACATGCACACACACACACACACACACACACACGCGTGTCCGCCCAGGAAGCGAGAGAATCTGAGTGCACTGCTTCGAATCATGGCACAGTTGCCAGTATTTTCTCCCCCTCAACAAGACTTTGAGTGGTGGTCTGGACGCTAGTCATTCGGATGAGATGACAAACAAAGGTCCCGTGTGCAGCATGTGTTTAGCACATGTAAAAGAACCCACAGCTACAAAAGGGTTGTCCCTGGCAAAATTATGTTGAAAAATCCACTTCAAAAGGAAAAACAAAAAAAACAAAAAAACTTGCACGCTGGAAAAAACAAACAAAAAACCAAAACAACGATAGCGCTCTCAGTGTAATAACTCGCTCTCCCTGGGGAGAGCAGCCCAAATTTCACACAGAGAAATCTGCTGTGAGAAAAACAGTAATACAATACAATGCACACAAACACACACACACAATCACACACACAGACACACACACATACACACACAGAGACACACACACACACACAGATACACACACACACACAGATAAACACACACACACACACACATGCGTGCGTGCACACACACACGCACACACATATACACACACACACAAGCCATGGGACAACAGACCATGGCTGACTGACCTCCTGCTGTGTGAAGTAGAGGCTGGGCCCAGCTCGCATGGGGTCGTCCAAAAACAAGGTCATCTCGTGCCGCACGTACACCATGTCTGTGGCACTGGGGTCCTGACCACACACACACACATATACAGTCACACACCCACACACACATACACAGTCACACACACACCCACAAACACACACACATACAGTCACACATACACACACATACATACACAGTCACACACACACACACAGTCACACATACACACACAGTCACACACACACATACACAGTAACTCACACAAACACACACACACACACACACACACAGAGTCACACACACACACACATGCATACACACTCACACATAGAATCTGATATACTGAATAACCGAAAACAAACATTACATGCACCGACACATACACAGAACAACAATATATATATGCATGCACACACATTCCAGCACACATGCAGACACGCACACAACTGTGTATTTCATTACTGAAGATGATGATGATGATACAGATATCTATATAAGACCTCTCCTCGGTCAGAGACCAAACTCAAAGCTTTACAAACATGGAGTCAATTGCACAACAGGCTGCCTGCCTGGATAGAGCTGACTGACAGCTGCCTTTGGGCGCTCATCATTCACTTCCTTTGTCGTTCAATCAGGTTTCAGTCACACACACACACACACACACACTCTTACAGTCATGTGTGTGTGTGTGTGTGTGTGTGTAGTCACATTTTGGTGTGTGTATGTAACACTGATGTAATGTTTTATGTTAACAAAAGCGTTTTTGTAAAGCACCTAGAGCAGATTTTTGGATAGTGTGCTATATAAGTATCCAATATTTACTCACTTGTGTAAACAAAGTGAGTCTATATTTTAACCCGGTGTTTGTTTGTGTGTGTGTGTGTGTGTGTGTGTGTTTGTGTGTGTGTGTCTGTGTGTCCGTGGTAAACTTTAACATTGCCATTTTCTCTGCAAATACTTTGTCAGTTGACACCAAATTTGGCATAAAAATAGGAAAAATTCAGTTCTTTCCAGTCATCTTGTTTAAAACAATATTGCACCTCTGGGATGGGCACAAAAAAATAAAAAAAGAAGCCAAATTATATGCAAACTGAATTTACTGTTATATTTAATTTTTTTTTTTATCCTCTAAACTTGGCACTTTGATCTGATATTCTGACACAACAAGAGCAGTTATTTTTATCATTTTTTTTGTTCAGACAGGAACTTCTTTTGCTTGTCTTTGGTGTAGATAGTAAAAAAGGGAAATTAATCTGTAATTAATGCTAGGGGTGGGGGGTGGGGGGGTTAATTTGCTTTAAACTGATCTTTCTCATCTTAAACATTACATTGTGAAATTATACTCAATACATAAAAGCTTGTGTGTTTTACTCTCAGTGTACAGGGCTTTCACAATGTTCATTCGCCCAAGTGGTCTTTTTCAGAAAATACTAAAATCAATACTACGAGTGGACTTTATAAATGTATTGGCTGAGCCCTGAAGGTCATGGGCAAAAATCAATTGCGTACACATATTTATACATATTCAAAGCGCATGCTCATATTCCTCGTGAACGAAGGACACCATTTTGTTCAAGTTCAAGTTGTTGACCTGCCCGTTCAATCCTATATTCAATCAACAATACACGATAACATGTGATGGAAAGTTGGAGAAGGAGACCGTTAAATATTTATTCTGAGAAAGATTTGTGAACGCCTCATCACTTACTGGATTATGCCCTAAACTCCCATAAAAATATCAACAAAATCAGTCTGAATTCACAGTTAAAAATAATAAACCATGAGAGTTAATACCCTTGATGAAACGTAAAAATTTCCAGTCTTAACATTTCTCAAAATGAAGTCCTTTTCACTTCATACATCATTTAGGAAGTACTTGTACTGGAATCTCCCTCCATCTCTGTCACACTCCCTCCCTCCCTATCTCTCTGTCACACTCTCTCCCTCCATCCTTATCTCTCTGTCAAACTCTCTCCCCCCCCACCCCCTCTCCTCTCTCTGTCACACTCTCTCCCTCGCCTCCCTCTCTCTGTCACACTCTCTCCCTCCCTCCACCCCTCTCTGTCACACTCTCTCACTCCCTCCCCCCTCTCTGTCCCACTCTCTCCCTCCTCCCCCCCCCTCTCTCTGTCACACTCTCTCCCTCCCCCCTCTCTCTGTCACACTCTCTCCCTCCCTACCTCTGTCACACTCCCTCCCTCCTTCCCTCTCTCTGTCACACTCTCTCCCTCCCTCCCTCTCTGTCACACTCTCTCTCTCTCACTCACTCCCTCTGTCACACTCTCTCCCTCCCTCCCTCTCTCTCTCTGTCACACACTTTCTCTCTCTTTACCTTCTGCTCCTCGGCCAAAAACTGCTGGAACTTTTCTTTGCACATTCTCCTGATGTGAAAAAAGTAAAGAAAGTGAGTACACAGTGAACAATGCCTTTGAACTTCCACAAGAACAGTTTCACTGACATGTATGGTAAATTTCAACTGTCAAAGGTTCATTAATTTGAATGTCAAGTCATGCATTATCATATTCCTTTATAGAAGCTACATCATGGACATCATTATGTCATTGATTAAACAGATGATGAAGACAGAAATTACATCAACACATTCAAACTGAAGTCATGTTTACCTGAAGATTAATGATGAATAATTAAATAAGATAAAGAAACTGAAAGATTATTGGGAAGAAAAATAACGTCCACACTTCCCAACATACACAAATGCTTCAAACCAAACCCAGTAAACAACTCCTCTTCCTCTTATGTTGTCACAACAACACTTGGACACAAGAATCACACAACACTCATGACATAATAAAATAAACACAATGCAGTGTAAATATATATATCAGAACTGCTGTGGTCATTTATCCTGTGAAAAAACAACCCTTTGTAAAATGTTACAGAGAAGTGACTTATTTACCTCTTAATTCTTTATTGTTAACTTGGTTTTTCTGATAAAATGTTCGCCTGTTTGTCACATGCAGACTGCTAATTGGTGCTTAAGATGAAAATTTAATCCAAATTCTTGGCTTATACAGAATGTCATAGAAAACACAAAATTTACTTGAGGTTTGCAGTGAGTATGTAAACTGATTATTTAATGGTTTTGTCATTTACATATCACAGATTTTGTATATGTAAAGCACACTGAGCTCTGTTTTAGAAAATGCAATGAATAAATGTTCTCTTTTGTCTCTTTATTGATTTTCTTTTAAATTATGATTATTTTTGTTATTAGCATTATTTACCTTTCATGTGGTGCTGATTCAAAGTACTTGTCAAAGTTTTCTGCCACAATCTGCAACAGATTCCATGCATTGGAAGGTAGCAGGGAAAAAAAGATATAAAAACATTAAAACAACTACCACCTGATAACTTTCAAGAACATTCTTCACCTCAATTATCTTTCTGTCTGGCTCCATATCTCTCTTTAAATAATGATGATGGCTGTCAGATCATGATCATTATCTTCTTCTCAGATCATGATTATGATCTTCTTTGCCTTCTTCATATGATTATCATTATCATTATCATTGGACCATAATCACAATAATGAATACTCACATTGAAAATAAATGAAAACTGAAGCCTTCCATGTAATAAAAAAAAACCCAACCAACCAGTAGATGGAGAGAAAGAGAGAAAGACGGACACAGGGCCTGGGGAATGGGAAGGGGAGGGGAGCTGGGTTCTGATCAAAGATAAGGAGTAACAATATATATATATTATATCTTCTTTTTCTGTGTTCGTGGGCTGCAACTCCCATGTTCACTCGTATATACACGAGTGGGCTTTTATGTGTATGCCTGTTTTTAACCCGCCATGTAGGCAGCCATACTCCGCTTTATATTATATGATTAGATAAAGAAATAATCAAATAGGTAAATGAATAGATAAATAATCAAAAAAGTAAATAAATAGGTAAATAAATAAATAAACTATTAAAAAAACAAAACATAAATAAATGTCAAGCACAAAATCCAAAACCAATCAGGACAAATCAAACATAAGGGACAAAAAAACCAATCCCCCCATCCCAATGTCAGCAAGCTGTCAGAGGAAAACAAGCAACAAATGAACAAGAGACACACAATGTAAGCAAGCCATCAGAGGAAAACAAGCAACAAGAGACACACAATGTCAGCAAGCCATCAGAGGAAAACAAGCAACAAGAGACACACAATGTCAGCAACCTGTCAGAGGAAAACAAGCAACAAGAGACACACAATGTCAGCAACCCGTCAGAGGAAAACAAGCAACAAGAGACACACAATGTCAGCAAGCCATCAGAGGAAAACAAGCAACAAATGAACAAGAGACACACAATGTCAGCAAGCCGTCAGAGGAAAACAAGCAACGAGAGACACACAATGTAAGCAAGCCGTCAGAGGAAAACAAGCAACAAGAGACACACAATGTCAGCAAGCCATCAGAGGAAAACAAGCAACAAATGAACAAGAGACACACAATGTCAGCAAGCCGTCAGAGGAAAACAAGCAACAAGAGACACACAATGTCAGCAAGCCGTCAGAGGAAAACAAGCAACAAGAGACACACAATGTCAGCAAGCCGTCAGAGGAAAACAAGCAACAAGAGACACACAATGTCAGCAAGCCGTCAGAGGAAAACAAGCAACAAATGAACAAGAGACACACAATGTCAGCAAGCCGTCAGAGGAAAACAAGCAACAAATGAACAAGAGACACACAATGTCAGCAAGCCATCAGAGGAAAACAAGCAACAAATGAGCAAGAAAAAAAAAACAAAAAAACACACACACAAAAAGTTGTGTACAGACCTGCTGTGCGTGGACCAAGTGATGATACAGAGTAGCAAACTGGGGGAACACAATCTCTCCCCTTCCTTCAGAGTCCATTTCCTGTCGGGACATGCCCCAAACAAAACAAAAACAGACATTCATGAAGCCCCTTGACTGTCCAACCCTGCTGAAATCACATATTTGGGGAGGAGACTCAAACTGTGCACTCACTACTTTTTTGTGCAAATGACTTTTTTGCTGAAGAAAACAATGCACTCCCAAGAGGAAGGAAGCTGAAAGAAGAGAATGGTGGTGACTGACATCCTGATCTGTCAGCTGTTTTGTTGTTTTTTTTATCTCAATTAGGTCATGTTACAGCCCTCACTGACGGATACTGCTAGTCACTAAACAGTCCAGGGGTGTGTCAAGAGGACACACAGACAAACCAACACTCACAGGGCATTTAGGAATAAAATATATGTATAGTGGAAGCACTTGCTAAATGAAATGTAAAGCGCAGAACTATTGAAATGAAAAATGACATCGCAGAATATTTGTGTTTTCACAACTGTTAAAAATTTATTTCGCGTAATAATATTATCATCAAAAAGGGACCAGCAGCCTTTTTTTGAAAAAAGAAATGTCTGTTGAAACAACTCTACAAAAAAAAAACAACCCAAACATCCCACAGCAAAAATTGATTGTACCTATATTAGAACCAAAGTTACAGCCATGTGAAGTTCACTGAAACTGAGCATTTTTACGCGTCATTTTGAGATTTTGTACAAATCTTCGATTTTACAGGATCACTGCATGTTTGCTAAGCAACACAGAAGGCTAAAAACTATGAAAAATAATGTTTTATATATAGTAATTATGCCTAATATTTTTCCAGCTATACATGGTGATAGTTTTCTTGATATTGAGCTCTAAAATCCAAACTGTTCTCTAATTCTCCCATGGCAAAATTGTCAAATAGCAAAATGGGCACAGTTTCATCATTTCTTATACCATCCAAAAGGGAATTAAAAGAGCTTTCGTTTATTACCAGGCATTTATTCAAAGCTTATTACCAGTTCTGAGAAATATACATATAAAAAAAAAAACGAAAATCTTTTTTCAAATGCTACATTCGCAAAAATAAGTTTATTATGCTGAAACAAGAAAAGAAAGGACAGCATAGGAAAGAGGAGAAATTCAATTCAATTCCTGTATAAAACATATCTTTATTTCTTAAACGTCACTCAAGTTACAGGCTTGGGGAAAATAGGCAAAATTGACATTTTTCAGTCTTAGCTTCAGTTTTGCAGTCGAGGCTGCCGGTACCTACATCATAAAGAAAAAAGAAAGAAGAAGCAAGACTAACAAAACATAAAATATAGAAGACTGATTAAACTATTCCAAGTGCCAACATTTTCATGCAAACATTTCATCACACCCATTTCATTGATACACACATATAATTATAATAATAACACATACTTCTTTTCAAGCAACATTCACATACCTGAAATTTTTCCCGTAATTTAGTTGTTGACATTTTGAAGTTGATTCGAGGTAGCCATGCTTTTAAGTTTTTCAAAGTTACACTGCAAACATAAGAAAACAAATGAATAAATGAATAACTTGTTTTTCTTATCAGAAAAAGACCAAAGATTAAACATTCCCTTCAAAGGTTTTCGTTTGCTTTGTTTGTTGGTTGTTGTTTTTTTGTTTTGTTTTTGTTTATTTGGGGTTTTTTTTTGTGGGTGTACCGTTTTTGAAAAACATCCCACGATGAATACTGTATTCCTTCTGTGTTCCCCACCCCCACCTGCCATCCCAAAATATCCAGCTACACACCCCATCTGCACAGCCACACATCCCATCTGCACAGCCACACACCCAACGTTCATCTGCACAGCCACACACCCAATGTTCATCTGCACAGCCACACACCCCATCTGCACAGCCACACACCCAACGTTCATCTGCACAGCCACACACCCAACATTCATCTGCACAGCCACACACCCCATCTGCACAGCCACACACCCAACGTTCATCTGCACAGCCACACACCCAATGTTCATCTGCACAGCCACACACCCAATGTTCATCTGCACAGCAGCAGCAGTCTCAGTCTCACTCTTTGCAGCGCTGGCAAGTCAAGTCACAGAAACAACACACACACACACACACACACACACACACACAAAGTGGTTCACTGACACAGTGGTGCGTACTTTCTCTATTCAGTAGATCTAATTCAATTCATGGTTCCCAAACAAAAAAACAAAACTCAACACTTTTTCCAAACCTTTTACAGACCACACTAAAACATTTTCCATACTAAACAATGTGATCAAACAAAATTCAACACTTTTTCCAAACCTTTTACAGACTACACTAAAGCATTTTCCATACTAAACAATGTCAAACTGAATGCAAAAAAATATCTCCTACAATGCTGATGAAAGAGATCAGTCAATATCCCAATGTTGGTGTTCATTCTCATCACTTTTCTGTTCATTCATTTCTAATAAATTCTATCATGCATCAAACTCTTTTCTGAATGATGATGATCAAAGGGATAAAGTTACGAATATTTCCTATCTTTTAAAAACCCCGAAAAGACAAAAACATATTTTTCAAAAGCTTTTTCCAGCCCTGGAAATGGTTCTCTCACTTTTCCAAAACTGTTCCCACACTTCTGTGACTGTATGTACCCTGATTTGCAAAAAAACAAAACAAGCAATAACACACAGAGCTCAGGACCCAGTCACTTACACCTCGGTGCCCACTTTCTCCATCATGTAGAACTGCTTCCGCAGCCAGCGCTCCAGCTGCAGCTGAAAGAGAGAGTGTGCAGTCTCCTGCACCAGGTAGTCCAGACCCTTCCGCCACACCGCGTACTCCTCCTTTGTGTTGGCTGAAGGGACACATGGACACCAGGAGAGGAGAAGTCACTACCGTTATTTATCAATCTACTGTATCATACTTCATGACTGTAATTAGACTTACAGAGGACAAGCAAGTGGAGAGTTGTGTACACACACACACACACACACACACACACACACACACACACACACGCACGCACGTCACTCAAACAAGTCACTCACACATAGTGTATTGTCACACACACACACACACACATGCTCGTGCATGCATGTCACTCAAACAAGTCATTCACACACATATCGTCACACACACACACACAAAAACACACACGTTTTCACATACATACACACACATGCACACTCATACATGTACATACATACACAAAGACACACTAAAGTTACTCACACACACATTCTCACATACACACAGAGTTACACACACACACACACATACACACACTCATCATATATCTCTCTGGCACACATCTTACATAAATACCACACACACACACACACACACACACACACACACACACACACACACACATACACACACACACACACACAACATACATACACACATTTACACTATCTACACCAAGATAATGTTATTCAGGAAGTACAAATAAAATGAAAATTTCCTCATGATAAATTTATATGGCAACAAAATAAAATAACCTTGAACCCACACTATGACCTACAAAGTTCCTTACTTAAGTTCCTATTTTCTCAGATTATGGCTGGATGCAAAAGTAAAGAAAATTACACTGAAAAAAACAACAACACCATAATCATGTGCATTTTACAATTCATATGCGGACAAAAAAGAATAAATATAATGAAACAATCTTTAAAAAATACAAATCATATTCACTACAAAAAAGCAAAAAAACACAGACTGTATACATAAACAAACAAACAAAAAACAACAACAACAAAACACACAGAACAAACCAAAGATAAAATACTGTAAAATAAGATTAAATAAAAATAATATGAAATAATAAAAAACAACAACAAAAAAAACATAGTATGACTCTAACTTAGTCTAAAAAAAAACAAAAACATGGGAAACTTGGAAAGGGAAGACAGTAAAATAAAGTGAAACAAAAATATATCCTCATTTTCATAACAAGCACATATAAAAAAAAATCTATGTCAATTTAATTTTCACTTATTTGTACAAAACAACAACAACAACAAAAAACGAGTCCAAACCTGGGCTGCTTAACCATGGGCTGCTTCACCAAAGAGTGTGCCTGAATACACAAGCTGTATAAAATAAAGGAGGGAAAAAAATTCAAATTGCTAAAATGCCAATACGCAAATCAGTGTAATTAGGAACGAGACTGAGGATTTCTGTTTCAGGCTGAAACCTCTTTGCCTTTTTTTTTTTTTTCTGCCCCATCATCTGTACCGTTTCAGTGGCATTACTCCACGCTGCTCATTCCAACTAGCCCCACGCACGACCACACCCGGGTGCAACTGTCTCAGTCCCAGTGCTGGCAGTCCACAGGGAACCATCAATGTTAGGTCATCAGGAGGCCACACATCAGAAGAGACCCTGCACTGCTGCTGAATCACTTTGGCGGTGTTCAGTAGTGCTTGTTCTGATTTCACATACTTAGGACACCACCTACTAAGCCCCTCACTGATGACAATAATGGATTTATCGTGGAGCCAGACTGAGTCAGCGTCTCCCCCCGAGTGAAGACTGCCACCATGTCCCTCCAATGACAGTCCCCCATGAATCCGCCAGACACTGAAGACCTTGACAAGACTCACCCCAAGCACGAAAGTGGAGGAGTATTGAGGTCACCATGAGAGCAGGGCAAGAAAGACCACATAATTTGGGACTGTATTATGGCTCCCTGTCATAATGATATCCTGGCATCAACCAGGCCCGAAAGATACAAACACTTGCAGTGTTGGTCAGAAAATTAAAGCAACACACACAAAAACACATCCATGATGTGAAAGATACCGGACTGTTTGGTCCCAGTCTTCCCATTTAAGCCCACAGCACACTCAACTCTGGGTATCAGCCAGCTGTGGGCCGAAAAACCCACCCCCACTGGGATTTGAATCTGTGTCCTCCCAGCCGTCAGTCTGCTACACTAACCCTTTTGCCACGGCGGCTGGTTCTATACCGTATTTATTTGTGGCAACTGGTTCAATGTATACTGTATTTATTACCTCCACAGTCACAGGTAAAGCTAAAAGAAGTTTGCTACATTCCATACCATCTCTCAGCCTGATTTTAGACAACAATGAAATTAGTATAGTATGAGGATTCAAGACCTGATCAGCATGTTAGGTTGATGCAAAGATCAGGCAGCCATTCTTTCTTTTTTTTTCTTAACAGCAGATGTGGTGTAGCATATAATATACATGAATGAGTGCACACTTTGACACTTCCCTGAACCTACTTCAAACTGAAACAGAAGTATCCTATACATAATATAGAAATATTCCCATACATGAAAAAAACAACAAAAACAAACAAACAAACAAAAAAACACAACCTACCAACAACAGAAAGACTTTTCAGCTTGAAATCTTTTCCGTAGAGGATGACAAAGCAGACACGACCATCAGCCTTTTTGCTGTCCTCATGCCACTTGTCGAAGTCTCTGGACCACTTTCCTGATCGAACCTCCTTCACCTCCCTCAGACATACTGACACAAAGACAAAGTGAGACAAATAGATTGTAACGTATTGCACCAGTACTGAAAGTCACAGGGAAATGTTGTACATGGTGGTGTTTGTTCATTCATCCTTGCACAACTATCACTGCATATTAGTATATTACCGAAGACTGTTAACACATTCAAAACATGCTACACGCTCAAAAAGCAAAAAGTGAATAAAAATAAAAGCAAGAGGGGATATTGTGATTCTGGACAATGATTACTTTTTTTTTTTTTTTTTTTTTTTTTTTACTTACTGTTTAAATCAAATAAGTAAGATAAACATGTAAAGTGCGTAAGAAAACTCACAGGTGCCCATAGATCTATTTATTTCAACATGTAAACTGTTGTGCGTTCTCTCTCCCTCTCTCACATGATACACAATCATATAGGTGATATAAACAACCAAAGAGTTAGAGAGCTACATCAGTGCATGGCATGTTAATTGCTGTCAGATGTCATCATTGCACTCAATGTTATCATCATCATGACTGACTCCATGTTATCAGCAGCACCATCATTATTATAAATAATAATAATAATAATAATAATAATAAAAATATATATGTGTACACATATCAAATATACAAATAACTATGCAAACAAGCAATCAATTTCAAATGCAGACGATGAAACATGTATGTAGACTTGCACATATGTGGGCGCACACACTATAATGTTCTTTTTTTTGGTTTTTATGTATTCACACACAACTACACACATGCACACAAAGTACACACACACACACACACACACAGAGAGAGAGAGAGAGAGAGAGATGATACACTCAAAAGAAAACAAATACATATATATATATATATATATATATATATATATATATATATATATATATATGTAAACATACATCACATGCATTATGGGTGGCATACATACTGAGAAAATTTTTTAAATTAAAAAAAAAACCAAAAAACCGTGTTGTGCATAAACATGCAGATGTATAATGCATTATGCATGCTCTGAAATGGGAGAGAAAGAGAGCTTGCACACATACATGTATAGCTAGTTCTGTGTTTCAGTGCAACTAAATATGCGCAAGAGAAAGATCACAGACAAAAACTCTGTCACTGGGTTAGTGTGTGTGTGTGTGTGTGTGTGTGTGTGTGTGTGTGTGTGAGTGTGTGTGCTTAGGATCCCCCTTGCTTGAACCAAAACGTACGGCCAACAGTTTTTCATACCAAGCCCCCTTTCAACTTCCTCAGCCTCTCCATCACTCATCTTTGCTGCAATCATTCAAATCCAGTCTAAAGACCCACCTTTTCCCCTCCTGATTAATTCTCAACAGCTCATCAGTTTCCAATATGAACTAAAATGACTATTTGTGAGTGAGTGAGTTTTGAGAGTTTCAGAATTTGTTGGTAGTGTTTTTTATTGTGTACTATTTACGATTGTGTGCTATGACTTGTGTGTGTGCGTGCGCATGCGCTTGTGTATTGTGTGGGGGTGGTGGTGGGTGGGGATGGGGTGGATGAATAGTTTTCAATGATGTTTGGTATCTTGTGTTCAATTTTTCCGTTTTGATATCTGCATTATATGCCTTCTATTTGTAAACACATACGGCTAATTTTCAAGATTAGGCGTAAATGCTCATAATGATGATGATGATGTGTGTGTGTGTGTGTGTGTGTGTGTGTGTGTGTGTGTGTGTGCGTGTGTGTGTGTGTGTATGTTTCTTAATTTTGGGTTTGTTCAATTATCAGATGATGTACATGTATGTGTGTGTGTGTGTGTGTGTGTGTGTGTGTGTGTGTGTGTGTGTGTGTAGATGGGGGTGGGGTGTGTTGTGTGTGCTTCATGTTCACTGTTTGTGTGTACAATTTAACACTGCAAGAGAGACTGATGAAGGGACAGAGACACAGACAGTGAATATAATGTGTTAATATAAATTATGCTCACTAGCTCTGTAACCATGCACATATATTTGTGTGTATTATACAAATGCATCCATGATGTAGGTATGTGTGTGTGTGTCTGTGTGTGCCGTGTGTAAATGAGTGGTTTAATTTTATCATCTGTACTACTGCACTAAAAATACATCCTGTGAATTCAATCACATTCTCTTAATAGATGTTAACAACTATTTCCATGGGCCAGAAGGACGTGAGGATGTGGTGTGGAAATAAAAAAAAAAAAAAAAAAAAAAGAACATAGTTTTTACCATTTTAATCAGTTTCAAAAACTAGGGTTGGAGTGGGATTCTGTGGCTTATGACTAGCACACTTTTTTTTCTTTATTATTTTCTTTTCTCTTTTTTCATAATCTAAAAAGAAATAAAAGGAAATGAAAATCCAGCTCGAACTTGTTGAACTTGCATAACTTGCAAACTTTCTTTTTTTAACAAAAGGCAATTTCATAAATCATTATAATGGGCGGAGCCAAAGAAAGATGCACAATGCATGAATCATGCCACACGACAGTGGTGGTACAGTGCTGGGATTAGTCGAGAGAAAAAAATCCATGTTAAAAAAACAACAACAAAAAACAGCTATGAATTTAAATCTTCAATCATCAGTTTCAAGTAAAGAAGTTCTGTGTGCATAAATATATCTAGTAAATATAACACATGAACTCAAACATATGAAAACTTTAAATATTTGTACAGCTAAAAATATCAGCATAATTTTTTTTAAAATTTTTTTTTAATGAATTGAAAATGACGTCTGCTATATCTCACATGATCCCTCTGGTCTTGAACCTTGCGATTTCATCCACAACACCTGACGAGTCTCTAGCTTCACTCGGAGAGTTCTTCTTTCGGGTCTCTTTCGATAGAAAAAAACGGTCGTGGACAGTCCTCTTTCCAAAATCCGCAGAACTTCCACAACGTCGGGAGTTGGAGGGCCTCCATTTACCATGGGCGCCGCCATTTTGGCTGTGTCGAGCAGTTTTCCTTTTCTCACACAATCAAAAACGATGCGCTGTTCAGTTCAGGTCCACGATAACCCAGTTTTCCTTATCTTAGCACCCATTCCGGTGAAGTTTGCTTGGGTAACACTGCAAGACAACATCCACAACTCTGTTTCGTGACGACAAAGTGGAATTTAAATTAGACTGGATACCATTCAGATACAAAGGCACGATTCTCTCGATGCAGTTGCAGACACAAATTATGTTTTTTCCCCCCCGTCTGCAGAAAAGAAGGGAAATAAAGCTTGTTTGTGCTATACTCTCGCATTATCAGATTTAGTTCCCTTGATACAGACTGAAATGAATTTCACCTGTCCTGATGATGATCATCATCATCCTTACAATAAAAGTTATCATTATTCGAAGCAGCTTGAACTTGAACTTGAAACATGAACTGGAATCAGACGTTTGAGGCACCAGCATGCGTGGCCTAATGATAGCATACTGGATCGTGGAGAGTTGGCCCAATGAGCCTTGTCTTGAAAGAACGAAAGAATCAAACTGAGACGCCTTTTCTCAACCATTCAGCTACTGCTTATCAAATGTTTGTCCGTTTTTGAAACAGCTTCTTTTTTTTAGTGTTATGTCTAAGTTAATGAAATGCACATTGTACATTGTTTGGGTGTTTCTTTTTCTTTATTTTTATCTCCTTTTTTTTTTGGGGGGGGGGGGGGGGGGGATCAAGAGAGAGCGTGCACTGACTTACAACACCTTGAAACGGCAAAACAAAAGCAAACAACAACAAAAAGAAAAAAGAAGAGAAAAAAAAGAGATAATAATAACAGTCGAAGGGAGGATGCATTCTGTGTGTTTCTGAGTGAGGATGCGTTCTGTGTGTTTCTGAGTGAGGATGCGTTCTGTGTGTTTCTGAGTGAGGATACGTTCTGTGTGTTTCTGAGTGAAGACGTTCTTTGTGTTTCTGAGTGAGGATGTGTTCTGTGTGTTTCTGAGTGAGGATACGTTCTGTGTGTTTCTGAGTGAAGACGTTCTTTGTGTTTCTGAGTGAGGATGTGTTCTGTGTGTTTCTGAGTGAGGATACGTTCTGTGTGTTTCTGAGTGCTGAGGATACGTTCAGAAAC
>NC_134901.1:12297404-12364904 GCF_041734735.1 Babylonia areolata
CAGTTTTGTGAATGCATCTATAACATAGAGTGCTGATCTTGTACTTTATTCGGCGTGATACAGGGAGCCAGTGGAGATGTTGCAAAAGAGGAGTGATGTGCTCAGATCTTTTCTTTCTGAGGACGAGTCGGGCAGCAGAGTTTTGTATGCGCTGAATTGAAGGGACTGAATGGATGAAGCAGGCAAACGAGACAATAGAAAGTTACAGTAGTCAAGGCGAGAGAGAATGAGAGAAACGACGTCTAGATGTTGCGTCAGTGGACAGATATTTCCGGACGGCACTGATGCGCCGCAGTTGACAGTAGCAGGACTGACATGTCTGATTGATAAATTTTTGCATGGACAGTGTATTGTCAAGGACAACACCGAGGTTCCTGACTGACGTGGAAAGAGGGATGGATGTACTGCCAAGTTTGATTGTGTCAATTGTGATGGAAGAGAGTTTTTGTTTAGTTCCTATGATCATTGCTTCAGTTTTGTCCACGTTCAATTGTAACTTATTTCGAGTCATCCAGTTTTGAATGTCCAGCAAGCAGTTGGGTGTTTCTTGCAAGAGCGACAACAATTTTTCAGGGTTATTACTCTTCTGGAGTTGAGTGTCATCAGCATAAGAATGATGACTGATATTATGGCGGTTGATAATTTCAGCAAGAGGAGCACTGTACAGTGTGAAGAGCACTGGGCCTAAAACAGATCCCTGTGGGACTCCATGTTCGATTTTAACGGGTTCAGATTGGAAATGATCAACAATGACAGACTGGAATCGATCAGTGAGATAAAATTTGAACCAGTTTAGAACAGTGCCGTTGATACCAAATGTGAAATGAAGACGGGAAAGAAGGATTGAAAGGTCTGTCATGTCAAAGGCGGCTGACAAGTTCAGTGAATTTAGAATATATTTATAGGGTGTTTGGTTCAATCACAGTTTAGTGAATTTAGAACATATTTATAGGGTCATTTGTTCAATCACAGTTCAGTGAATGTAGAATATATTTATAGGGTGTTTGGTTTAACTCACTCAGTACGGCCAGTCCTCTCTTCTCCTCTACACAGACCCCTCTGATGTCCAGTGGGTGTCTGAATGACCCAACCTTTAGCTTCCGTCGTCAGAATTGTGGTATTCTTTGTCAACATTCACCTCTTCAGTATAAGAGCCTTCTGCTTGCAATATTTTGATGATGGTAATTGGGATGAAACGCTGTTAACGTCGTCTCTTTCGCCGTTCGTATGGAGAGAGTTAAACACAGTTTAGTGAATTCAGAATATATTTATAGGGTCTTTGGTTTAATCACAGTTCAGTGAATGTAGAATATATTTATAGGGTCTTTGGTTCAACCACAGTTCAGTGAATGTAGAATGTATTTATAGGGTGTTTGGTTTAATCACAGTTCAGTGACTTTAGAATATATTTATATGGTGTTTGGTTTAAACACAGTTCAGTTAAGTTTGAATTCAAAGGGATTTTGGCTGGACTGAGAGGAATCAGTTGATTTCCGAGGTTTTGTTTTTTCTTCTTTTTTTTTTATTTTCCACGACTCTCAGACTGCGACAAAGTGATACCGACAAAGGGTGAGCACTGGTAAGGTAAGATGATGGATATCACGGGATAGCAATGAATGAAGGTACGATGATGGATATGGGATAGCAATGAATGAAGGTAAGATGATGGATATCATGGGATAGCAATGAATAAGTGTTGTGACAGTGGTAAGGAACGATGATGGATATCATGGGACAGCAATGAATAAGTGTTGTGACAGTTGTAAGGTAAGATGATGGATATCATGGGATAGCAATGAATGAGTGTTGTGACAGTGGTAAGGTAAGATGATGGATATCATGGGATAGCAATGAATGAGTGTTGTGGCAGTGGTAAGGTAAGATGATGGATATCATGGGGTAGCAATGAATGAGTGTTGTGACAGTGGTAAGGAACGATGATGGATATCATGGGACAGCAATGAATAAGTGTTGTGACAGTGGTAAGGTAAGATGATGGATATCATGGGATAGCAATGAATGAGTGTTGTGACAGTGGTAAGGTAAGATGATGGATATCATGGGATAGCAATGAATGAGTGTTGTGACAGTGGCAAGGTAAGATGATGGATATCATGGGATAGCAATGAATGAGTGTTGTGACAGTGGTAAGGTAAGATGATGGATATCATGGGATAGCAATGAATAAGTGTTGTGACAGTGGTAAGGTAAGATGATGGATATCATGGGATAGCAATGAATGAGTGTTGTGACAGTGGTAAGGTAAGATGATGCATATCATGGGACAGCAATGAATGAGTGTTGTGATACTGAAAAGTTTACCATCCGTGGGCTTTGGGCCGCTTGACCATATAAGTGTGTACCTTAAGACCGAAACCTGGCAAAGTAAAACAAAGAGAAAAACAAAACCTATTTGAAACAAAGACATTGAAAAGCTAGAAAACCAAACGGAAATACGGACACCCTGTAAACTACTCCCGCTTATCAATGTGCAAAGTTGACTGACGTCTTGGTGCCAGGAAGCCAGACGAGTCCTTCACTGTTCGTGGGTTGCTATTCCCTTGTTCAGTCATGTGTACGAATGGGTTTCATATGTGTATGACCGCACTGATCTAAAAATCTCTATTTCTAGATTAGTGGTATGACCGTTTTTGCCCCACCATGTAGGAAGCCATACTCCAGTTTCGGGGGTGTGCATGCTGGGTATATTCTTGTTTCTATAACCCACCAAACGCTGACATGGATTGCGGGGTATATAACGTGCTTATTTGATCTTCTGCATAATAACAGATATGAACCCCGGGGTTCAGGCACGAGCAGATCTGCCCATGTTGCACGGAAACCGGGATTCGAACACAGAAAACTTCAGACACATTCCAGCGCTCGGCCACTGCACACGTCGAGTCTGTTCAAAGACTGCTGAAAGCGGTCACTTGTTGTTGTTGTTGTTGTTCTCGCTCAACGCTGCAAGGATTCATTCGCACAGAACTGTTAGGAGGAACTGTTATTAAGTGTTGTGTGTCCATGAGTGAGGGTGTGGTGCGTATCGTTTGTTTCGATATGCATACAATTGTTCGTTTGTTCTCTTCGTGCTTCTCATAGCTGATTTTTTCCTTTAATTTTTTAACTGGATGTTGACAAGCGAGTTCCTCCCGCCCCTTCCGAACCATGTCAGTGTCACAGACAGAAAAAAGGCTTTACCAATAATGCGTTCAGGGGGAGATACCAATAATGCGTTCAGGGGGAGATCAGTGTTGAGAGTTCTCCCCCTCAGGTTGCCTTGGCGTTGAATGCAAAGAGAGATGAGCAAAATGATATCATCTGCATTACTAAGTACGTCGCTGCGCCCATCCCTCTCCCTCCTCTCCCTTGTCATTTCTTACCAACCACCACCACCACCACCCTCCCCCCGTCCCCTACCTCGTGACACGAGGCGACACAACAGCCCACATTTCACACACAGTAATCTGAGACCCAGGCTTTGATTCACAATTAATAACAGACCTGGAGGAAACTTGTGAACAGTTCTTCTGTGTGGCGTTTCAGTGACTCAGTCTTCACAGAAGAAGAAGAAGTGGTTGTCATAAGAAAAGAACAAAAAAACAACCACCGCGACACTATGCTATGCAGAAGAATACGATGCAACGAGACGAGACGCGACGCAACACAGCCCACAACAATCCACACCACAAGCTTCCATGCTGTTTTCCCCCACCACTAGAACCCACACAGAGATAGCAACATGCAAGGATGTGTTTTCCCCCACCACTAGAACCCACACAGAGATAGCAACATGCAAGGATGTGTTTTCCCCCACCGCTAGAACCCACACAGAGACAGCAACATGCAAGGATGTGTTTTCCCCCACCACTAGAACCCACACAGAGATAGCAACATGCAAGGATGTGTTTTCCCCCACCGCTAGAACCCACACAGAGACAGCAACATGCAAGGATGTGTTTTCCCCCACCACTAGAACCCACACAGAGACAGCAACATGCAAGGATGTGTTTTCCCCCACCGCTAGAACCCACACAGAGATAGCAACATGCAGGGATGTGTTTTCCCCCACCGCTAGAACCCACACAGAGATAGCAACATGCAAGGATGTGTTTTCCCCCACCACTAGAACCCACACAGAGACAGCAACATGCAAGGATGTGTTTTCCCCCACCGCTAGAACCCACACAGAGACAGCAACATGCAAGGATGTAACCCCATCTGCACCCAATGAATTATTGATGTCACAACACACGAACGCCACGAGAATAATTATGACCTCTAACCAACGATGGCAAATCCATCATAGAGGCAAAGACAGCAACAATCGTTGTTGTTATGTCCAAAATATTTTAGCTTGCGAGAATTGTCGCCGGTGACAATTTTGGAAAAGTGTCATTCCCAAAATTTGTAGCCAGCTGGAAATGTCAGTCAACACTGATGATTTATGCTGCTCCATCTGCTCAATCTCCTCGCAGTGGGCGATATCGTGGCTTATCTTGAAAGAACAACAAAACAAAAGAGAAGAAATTACCATATAGAATTTTGCAATACCATTTGTGTGTGTGTGTGTGTGTGTGTGTGTGTGTGTGTGTGTGTGTGTGTGTGTGTGTGCGTGTGCGTGTGTGTGTGTGCGCGCGCGTGTGTGTGCATGTGTGCATGTGTGCTGTGTGTGTGTGTGTGTGTGTGTGTGTGTGTGTGTGTGTGTGTGTGTGTACGGAGAGTGAATGGGGACTGGGGTGCGGGAGGAACTCGAATATCATATATTGATATGAAATTCCCCTCCCCTCACCCCCGTCACATATATTGATGTGACAGTCCCCCCCCCCCCCCCCCCCCCCTCACCCCCGTCACATATATTGATGTGACAGCCCCCTCCCCTCACCCCCGTCACATATATCGATGTGATATTCCCCTCCCCTATATTGATGTGACATCCCCCCGCCTCACCCTCGTCACATCTTTTGATGTGACATTCCCCTCCCCTCAACGCCGTCAAACATAATATTGGCAACATTAACAAGTTTTAACTATCTCCATACGAACGGCGAAAGGGACGACGTTAACAGCGTTTCAGCCCAATTACCATCATCAAAATATTACAAGTGGAAGGCTCTTATACTGAAGAGGTGAATTTTGACAGAGAATACCACAATTCTGACGACGGAAGCTAAAGGTTGGGTCATTCAGACACCCACTGGACATCCGAGGGGTCTGTGTAGAGGAGAAGAGAGGACTGGCCGTACTGAGTGAGTTAATGACACTGATCCTTGCCAAGGACACCATACCACATACACCTATACTGACATGTTTTACTGACACTGATCCTTGGCAAGGACACCATACCAGGTATACCTACACTGACATGTTTTACTGACACTGATCCTTGGCAAGGACACCATACCAGGTATACCTACACTGACATGTTTTACTGACACTGATCCTTGGCAAGGACACCACACCAGATATACCTACACTGACATGTTTTACTGACACTGAATGTGCCTTTTCTGTGAAGGGGTAGACAGGGTGGTTGCTTTCTGAATGCCTTTTCTGTGAAGGGGTAGACAGGGTGGTTGCTTTCTGAATATGCCTTTTTATGAAGTGGTAGACAGGGTGGTTGCTTTCAGAATGTGCCTTTTCTGTGAAGGGGCAGACAGAGAGGTTGCTTTCTGAATGTGCCTTTTTGTGAAGGGGTAGACAGGGTGGTTGCTTTCTGAATGTGCCTTTTCTGTGAAGGGGTAGACAGGGTGGTTGCTTTCTGAATGTGCCTTTTCTGTGAAGGGGCAGACAGAGTGGTTGCTTTCTGAATGTGCCTTTTTGTGAAGGGGTAGACAGGGTGGTTGCTTTCTGAATGTGCCTTTTCTGTGAAGGGGTAGACAGAGTGGTTGCTTTCTGAATGTGCCTTTTTGTGAAGGGGTAGACAGGGTGGTTGCTTTCTGAATGTGCCTTTTTTGTGAAGGGGCGGACAGGGTGCTTGCTTTCTGAATAGAGGGAAGTGATGACCTAGATGTAACGCGTCCGCCTAGAAAGCGAGAGAATCTGAGCGCACTGGTTCGAATCACGGCACAGTCGCCAGTATTTTCTCCCCCTCCACTAGACCTTGAGTGGTGGTCCAGACGCTAGTCATTCGGATGAGACGATAAACCGAGGTCCCGTGTGCAGCATGCACTTAACGCAGGTAACCCATTCAACAAAAGGGTTGTCCCTGGCAACATTCTGTAGAAAATCCACTTCCATGTGAAAAACAAAACAAACAAAGAAAAAACAAACAAACAAACAAAACTGCAGACAGGAGCAAAAACAAACAAAAATACTGGGTGGTGCTCTGTGTTGCGACGCGCACTCCATGAGAAATATGTTGTGACAAAAAGAGTACACTACACAACACTACACTACACTACACCACACTACACTACACTACAATGTGCCTTTTTTGTAGATGGACGGAGAGGGTGGTTGCATGTGTGTTGAATCCTCCTGGACTTTGCCAAACCCATATGAAATGGACGTTGAAATTTCATATTCACAACAGCAACGACTGGCAGTTAACATTGTCCACACACACACACACACACACACGCGCGTGCGCGCGCACACACACACACACACAGACGCAATCACGCCTGGCTCGTTCATCTGTTTTATGTATTTATTTTCTTTTTCATCTGCCGAAACTGGAGGAAAATAGATTTAACGACAGAAAAGCTGAAAATAAAATCTCAGGAACAAGCAATCACAACTGAGAAGGACATAAAAAAAAAAACCGACCTGAAATGAACTAAACGGATTTTGAATAGCACAACAGAAAATCGGGAAAACATATATTGAGCACCAAACACAAGAAAAGGGGAAAAAAAAGGAAGAAAGACATAATGAAATAGTAGAAGACGAAGACGACGACGACGAAAAAGAAGAAGAAGGTCAAAATAGAATACATTGTGAAGCAAATGTACATATCCAGGTAACAGACCACAAACTCTAAAGCTTTATGAAAAATCAAAGACAGACAACATTTTTCTTGACGTCATAACTTCACTGAACTGGGACTTTCTCAGGGCACTATGGAGATAGAAAGGTAGAAAGAAAGAGTAATGACAGATAGATAGATAGATAGAGAGAGAGAGAGAGAGAGAGAGAGAGAGAGAGAAAGACAGAGAGAGAGAGAGAGACCGAGAGAGAGACCGAGAGAGACATAGTGGGGCAAAGAGAGAGACGGAAGAAGGGAGAGAGAGGGGGGGAAGAGACAGAGAGAGAGAGAGGGGGGGAGAGAATCAGAGAGAGAGGGGGAGAGAGAGACAGAGAGACAGAAAGAGACAGACAGAGACACAGAGAGAGACTGAGACCGAGAGAGACATAGTGAGGCACAGAGAGAGATGTAAGAAGGGAGAGAGAGGGGGGGGGGGGTAGAGGGAGAGAGAGAGGGAGAGAGAGAGACAGACAGACAGACAGATAGAGACCGAGAGAGACATCGTGAGTCACGGAGAGAGATGTAGGAAGGGAGAGAGAGAGACAGAGAGAGACCGAGACTGACAGAGACATAGTGAGGCATAGAGAGAGACGTAAGAAAGGAGAGAGAGAGAGAAAGAGACAGAGAGAGAGAGGGAGGGGGGGAGGGAGGAAGAATGGGCAGGAAATCAATTGGAACCGAAATCGCTGAGGGATAAAAAAAAAATGGGTGATCAAGTTCATAATGGCTTCTTCTCATTCTGTCCTGGTGAAAAAGGGAAAAAAGAAAAGCGATACAGCTACACAAGAACAAGAAAAAAGCAAATCCATGCGTTAATCAAGGTAAAAACAGAACATAAAATGAAATAAACATGCGAAATACATGGTTGTAAAATTATTTCAGAAAAAAAACAATCAGAAAAAAACCCCACATGAACTGCAAATAAAAAAAATTTAGTAGATTACACAAAACTAAAAGGAAGGTATACAGTGTATTTGTGCGTGCGCGCGTGAATGAGATAGAGGAAGAAGGAAAAGAAGGAGGAAAGAGAGAAAGAGAGACAGACAGAAAGAGAGGGTCAGACAGAGACAGAAGACAGAGAGTGAAAGTGAAAGGGAGATGGAGAGACACTTCTCTGTGTTTCAGTTTCAGTTTCAGTAGCTCAAGGAGGCGTCACTGCGTTCGGACAAATCCATATACGCTACACCACATCTGCCAAGCAGATGCCTGACCAGCAGCGTAACCCAACGCGCTTAGTCAGGCCTTGAGGAAAAAAAAAAGAAAAAAAAAAAAAAGGTGAATCAATGATGGATAAGCTTACACAAATAAATAAATAAATAATAAATAATAACTATAATGTAAAAAAAAAAAAAAAAAAAAAAAAAAAAAAAGCAAATAGATGTAAAACATGAAGACACACATTCACATATACACCCACACATGCATAACAGATATGCACCGAACACGCAGTTTCACACACTCTGTGTATGTAGTGTTACTCAGCATACAACGATTGAAACCAGCTTTATTGTCACACCACTGGAAGTTGAAAGAAACGTCCACAGAAACGTTGTCATAATAATTTGTGTGTTAATCAAAATAGATCATCATCATCATCATCATAATCATGAAATCACAACACGATCAGCCACTCAAATCAGCATTCTTCAGTTCAGAAACCATGGCAACCAGCTTAAACAGAAAATGAAATGGTTACTTTGCATTCGCACACACTACACACACACACATACACACACACACACACACTCTCTCTCTCTCTCAAACACACACACACACACACACACACACACACACACACACACACACACACACACACACACACACACACACACACAATTACCAAGAAAAGACGATTTTCCATGCCCATATGTTTTTTTTTCTTCCACAAAACTCTGTGAAAGATTCGAAGTATACAGTACAAAAGATAAATATGTGTAGTAAATTCATCATCTTTGTGGGTTTTTTTTCCTCTCTCCTTTTTCTAAATGTAGCAGTGACACATCAACCCAGACAAACCAGAATTCGAAATGCATAATAAGGAAAAAAGAATAACCTGTCAACTGTTCTAAAACGGTAATGGCAACAGTAAGTTGGTCACATATTCGTTCACAGTTTCAGTTTCAGTAGCTCAAGGAGGCGTCACTGCGTTCGGACAAATCCATATACGCTACACCACATCTGCCAAGCAAATGCCTGACCAGCAGCGTAACCCAACGCGCTTCGTCAGGCCTTGAGAAAAAAGAAAGAAAAAAAAGGTTTTCATAAATACATTTGTTGGCCGCATTTTACAGTCATATAATGTTTTCTATTTTTTCTGAGGTTGTGTGGACATAGCTTACACTGTATTACACACACTGACATAGCTTAGTCTGTATTACACACACGGACATTGTTTTTCGTTAAATCAGCAGAATGCATCCCAACGCAAAACTAGACATACATATTATTTCATTTTCTAACACTTGATGTTTCGGGCGATTTTTGTGTTTCTCCTTCTTGTTTGCTTGCTAGTAAGTTTTGTTTTTACTATGATAAAATAAAGCTAATTATTGAACACAATTGGAAGACAGAGAGGCAGACAGAAACAGAGAGAGAGAGAGAGAGAGAGAGAGAGAGAGAGAGAGAGAGAGAGAGAGCAGAACAGAAAAAAACAGAACAGAACAGAACAGAACATTATGCTATTCAGCACGGCCAATTTCAATGAAATCAGCATTTAAAGTGGCACCATGTTTTCCCCCACTTATAATGTCAAAATCAGGTTCATTTATGAACAAGGAGAAAAGAAATAGACTACAGACATCACCTTGTTTAACACCATTCAGACAATCAAAATGCCCTGTGAACTGAGTACGGCAACGAATTCTTGCTTGTACAGCTTGAAACATACTATTAATACAACGAAATATTTTTCCTTTAATGTTGTGTTTTAACAAAGTGGGCCATAATAGTTTTGTTGAAATTGTATCAAATACCTGGGTCTCAGGTCAGGGGCATAGCCCTTGCTGCTGGTGCCATGTAACCCAGTACTACCTGCCGCATGTGAAGTCACCCAACGACGGACCAGGCGAAGGAGGAAACCTTTCCCAACGGCTGTGAAGGCGGAAGAGGATGACCAAAGGACAGGGGGAGCTCTTATCCTTGGCTGGAAGTCCTCCTAGGAGGCGGAACTCCGAAGAAAAAACCTGCACCTGCCGAGGCCGTCCTACACACGGTAGTATCTGCACCTGTGGGACTGTGAGCATCGGTAGGCGAGAGAGTGCACTACAGCTTGACAGCCTTCCATGTGGGATAAACGATAGGCTGATTACCCTGCGTCTGAGGCTGTCTGAGGATCGCTTCTCCACAGTCATCAGCTGCTGTGCCCCGACGATGACCAACCCTGATGACATCAAAGAAGCTTTATACGAGGAGCTCAGCCGCACCATTTCAGCGGTAGACAAAAAGGACAGGCTGGTCATCTTTGGGGGATTCCAATGCCCGCGTCAGCGTGGACTTCTCCTCGTGGCCAAAAGTCCTTGGACAGCACGGCACTGGCAAGTGCAACTCCAACGGACTGCTTTTGCTCTAGCTCTGCGCGCAACATGGACTGACCATCACCAACACCCTCTTCCAACAAGCGGACAAGTACAAGAACACATGGATGCACTCCCACTCCAAGCAGTGGCACATACTGGACTATGTGATTGTCCGGCAGAGGGACAGAAGAGATGTTTCCATTACACACTGGAGGAGAGGAGCAGTCTGTTGGTCGGACCATCGCCTAGTGCGCTGCAAGATGAACATCAGACTTGCACGCAAGCTCCAACCAGCCAGGCAGAAACCACCTAGGAAGCTGAACATCCACCCTATTACCAAGGACGTACTGCAACAGCAAATCCAAGCAACTCTCCAAGAAATTCCTGCATCGACTGATGCAGAACAGGTATGGAGCACCTTTAGAGATGCTGTGTGCACAGGAGCAGCTGACACACTCGGCTTCATACAGAGGAGCCACAAAGACTGGTTTGACGAGAACGACTCTGGAATCTCCAAGCTCCTGAACACATTTCCGATAAAGACTGCCAGAGGAAGAAGGACCAGTTCTTGCAAACCAGGCTGCTGATGCTCACGACATGAAGACCTTCTATGATGGTCTCCGAGCTGTGTATGAGCCGAGAGTCACAGGATCAACCCCTGTCCCAGCCTTGGACCAGACCACCCTCCTGACAGACAAGAAAGACATCCTTCCCCGCTGGGCAGAGCACTTCAACACCCTCCACAACAGGGACTTGTCCATATCTGACGAGGTAATTGCAGCCCTCCCACAGCTACCAGTCAATGACGCTAGCTGCCCCTCCCACCAAGACCGAGACCCGGAAGGCCCTGAAGCTGACAAAGTCAGGAAAAGCACCAGGAGCAGATGGAATCCAGGCTGACATCTAAAAGTATGGTGGCGAGGTGCTGACAGAGAAGCTGACTGCCCTGTTCCAGTCTATCTGGGAGAGAGGGGAGATCCCACAGGATTTCAAGGATGCTTCACTTGTCCACATTTACAAACGGAAGGGAGACAAAACATCCTGCGATAATCACCATGGAATCTCTCTTCTCTGCATCGCCGGCAAGATCTTCGCCCATATCATAATAAACAGACTGGTTGACTGTCTCCAAAACAGTCATCCCTGAAGCACAGTGTGACTTCCGCTCAGGCAGGGGAACATGTGACATGGTGTTTGCCGTACACCAGATGCAAGAGAAGTGCCGTGAGCAGAACAAGGAGCTCCACATGGTCTTTGTAGACCTGACTAAGGCCTTCGACACGGTGAACCGCCGTGGTCTGTGAAAGATCCTCCTAAAGTTCGGCTGTCCAGACAGACTAGTCTAGCTGATTGCGTCATTCCACGATGGCATGCAGGCGAGAGTACAGGAAAATACTGACATGTCGAATCCGTTCCCCGTGGTAAATGGAGTGAAGCAGGGCTGCGTCCTGGCACCCACACTGTTCTCCATTCTCTTCTCTGCCATGCTGATTGACGCCAAGACTGTGACCGGGGCATCTACATCCAGTTTCGCACAGATGGCAAACTTTTCAACTAGCGGCGACTCCACGCCAGGTCCAGGGTGTTTGAGGCACTGTTGAGAGAGTTCCTCTTCGCTGATGACTGCGTGCTTGCTGCACACACCCATGAGGACATGCAGTTCATTGTAGACAGGTTCTCAACCTCCTGCAGGCGCTTTGGACTCATCATCAGCCTCAGCAAGACCGAGTCCATGTACCAACCAGCTAGTTCACAGAACTCCAGTGCCTCCCCCCATCTGCAATCAAGATCGATGACACAGAGATCAAGTCAGTCGACAAGTTTTGCTACCTTGGCAGCACCCAATGCAGCAACGGAGCCCTTGATGCAGAAGTGACGCTGCGCATCGCCAAGGCCAGCTCCGCCTTTGGCAGACTCAACAGCAGGCTGTGGAACAACAAAGGCATCAGGCTCAGCACCAAAATCAAAACCTACAGAGCTGTTGTGCTGACCACCTTGTTGTACTGCTGTGAAACATGGACGACGTATCGCCGTCACATTCAACAACTTGAGCAGTTTCACCAGAGATGCCTACGAAATATCCTCGGCATAAAGTGCAAGACAGGGTCTCCAATCTCCAGGTCGTAGAGAGGAGCGGCCTGCCCAGTATTTATAACCTGCTGATCCAGTGCCAGCTACGCTGGACAGGACACGTTGTCCACATGACAGACAACAGGATACTGAAGATGCTATTGCATGGCCAGCTGAAGGGAGGCCACCGCGAACTTGGAAGTCCCTGCAAGCGCTTCAAGGACACCTTGAAGACAGACCTCAAAGCTTGTGACATATAAATCGCTTCCTGAGAAACTGATGCCCTTGACCGCTCTCGCTGGAGGATGCTGTGCTCTAGTGGCATAAAGACGCTTGAAAACAAGAGAACGCTGGCCATAAAGGAGAAGCGTGAGCAAAGGAAGCAGGGCTCAACTTCTGGAGACGTTTTCACTTGGAACACCTGTGGGAAGTGCTGTGCATCCAGAATCGGCCTCTTCTCCCATATGAGGACACACACCGACAGTTACGCCTGCCTCCCTACTCGTCCGTCGGTTCGACTGGAGATTCCATTATTATCAAATATCTTCTCAAAATCAATAAAAGCCACATATTATTCCCTATTAAACGAAAACTGTTTCTGAATAATTACTAATAACGCAAAGGCACACGCGCGCGCACGGAGTGAGTGAGACAGAGAGAGAGAGAGAGACGGAGAAAGAGAGAGAGAGAGAGAGAGTGTGTATGTGTGTGTGTGTAAGAATCACAAAATATTATTACCAAACGTACAATTATATTCAACCAAAACAATACGTATGTTAAAAACAAACCGACATTTGTACAGCTATCGATTCAACCTAAGCAAATTGAAAAGGTCCAGCAAAAAAATGAAACAATAACAATGATCGTAAAGCTGATGAAAAAAAAACGTGTTTCGGACATTCCATTTTTCCAGATTACTATTTTCGTGAGTGTCACAGGACACTTTCAAAAAGGTTCAGCTCTGTATCACGGAACTTTGGCAAAATCAAATAAGATTCAAATAAACACCTATAAACGTTCTTTAAATAGTGCCATTTCCGATTTATCCCTCAAATTATATAATTAACAACGTGTGAACAACAATATCGTCACGGAACTCACATGCATGTCCTCACAGTTCAAATAATGATAATAATGATGATAACAACATCAACAAGAACAACATATTGATAATAGTAACGACGACGACAACAACAAAAACAAAACAACAACAACAACAATAATAAGTGGAACATGAAAACCAGCGTACCGCACAATCTGTATGGTTGTATCAATAATTGGATTCAGAAGCTTCCTCCATATTCGTCTCTGGAGAAGGAAAGAAGGGGATAGTAAGAGAGAGAGAGAGAGTGAGAGAGAGAGAGAGTGAGAGAAAGAGAGAGAGACGGAGAGAGAGAAGGGACGAGTAGGTGTATTTTGAAACTGAGACAAACAAGTGAGCAAGCGCGCAGAGCGCATAACTATTATGCATATATTTCCCTGCACACATAGACACACATGGGCACACATACACGCACAAACAAACTGTATAGCCCATTCAGTCTTTTCAGCACGAGTCCCAAACTTATAATCTTGAAAATACCACCACCACCATCATGAGCAACAGTAAGTAACAAGAAAATACCACTACTACCATCATGAACAACAGTTAGTAACAAACAACAGCAACAGTAATAATAATAGCAACAACAATAACAACAACAACAATACTAATAATAATAATAACCATCATCATCATCATCATCATAATAACCATAATCACAACAATGGTGACAATAATACAAAGAAACATCATCATCATAATCATTTTCATCATCATCGGCAATCAGTGAATCAATGAACAGTAAGACTGCAAGGTATAAAAAGCAACGAAAAAGAAGAAGACAACGAAAAAAGTATAAATAATCCTTTAGGCAATCACAACCGCAGATGTAGGAAAATAGCTGCTGCAAATAATAGTCATGTAGAATCTCCTTCCTCTCCACTCGCATCCCCACCCCCTCCCAACCCCTTCCTCACTCCTTATATCCCTCACGATGAATCAGGTCCACACCCTAACTCCCTCCGTCCATCCCCCCTGATGACTCAGGTCCACACCCTAACTCCCTCCGTCCATCCCCCCTGATGACTCAGGTCCACACCCTAACTCCTACCTTCCATCCCTCCCGATGACTCAGATCCACACCTTAACTCCTTCCTTCCAAGTGTGAGGGGAGGCTGCAAGTGTGAGGGGAGACTACAAGTGTGAGGGGAGACTGCAAGTGAGGGGAGACTACAAGTGAGACTGCAAGTGTGAGGGGAGACTACAAGTGTGAGGAGAGACTGCAAGTGTGAGGGGAGACTGCAAGTGAGACTGCAAGTGTGAGGGGAGACTGCAAGTGTGAGGGGAGACTACAAGTGTGAGGGGAGACTACAAGTGTGAGGGGAGACTGCAAGTGTGAGGGGAGACTACAAGTGTGAGGACAGACTGCACGTGTGAGGGGAGACTGCAAGTGTGAGGGGAGACTGCAAGTGTGAGGACAGACTGCACGTGCGAGGGGAGACTACAAGTGTGAGGAGAGACTGCAAGTGCGAGGGGAGACTACAAGTGTGAGGAGAGACTGCAAGTGTGAGGGGAGACTACAAATGTGAAGACAAACTGCAAGTGTGAGGGGAGACTACAAGTGTGAGGGGAGACTACAAGTGAGACTACAAGTGTGAGGGGAGACTGCAAGTGTGAGGGGAGACTGCAAGTGTGAGGGGAGACTGCAAGTGTGAGGGGAGACTAGTGTGAAGACTCCATGTGTGAGGAGAGACTACAAGTGTGAGGAGAGACTGCAAGTGTGAAGGGAGACTACAAGTGTGAGGGGAGACTGCAAGTGTGAGGAGAGACTACAAGTGTGAGGGGAGACTACAAGTGTGAGGGGAGACTGCAAGTGTGAGGGGAGACTACTGTAAAGACTCCAAGTGTGAAGGCAGACTGCAAGTGTGAGGGGAGACTCCAAGTGTGAGGGAGACTCCAAGTGTGAGGGGAGACTACAAGTGTGAGGGGAGACTAGTGTAAAGACTCCATGTGTGAGGGCAGACTGCAGGCATACTTTGAAAAACAACGCGCTGCATGTATTTGAAGCAATATACTCAAAATACTCTTTTTTTTTTTTAAAGCAGTCTTGAAAAACAAAAATCACACACAGAGAGAGCGAGAGCGAGAAAGAGAGAGAGAGGAGAGAGAGAGAACATGCACGATATCATGTGACATGCACGTCATCAGTCAGTGCCACAGTATCACAAGCAAGCAAGCACCACCACCGCTACCCCACGGCAATCCCTTTTTTTTCACCCAAAACGCCATATTTGGAAACAAATGATGAGCGCCCAGAGGCAGTTAGCTGTCAGTCGGCTGTACCAGGTATGCAGCCTGTTGTGCTGATCACTTCTCTACCCAGGTAGACAGCCTGTTGTACTAATCACTTCTCTACCCAGGTATGCAGCCTGTTGTGCTAATCACTTCTCTACCCAGGTATGCAGCCTGTTGTGCTAATCACTTCTGTACCCAGGTATGCAGCCTGTTGTGTTAATCACTTCTGTACCCAGGTATGCAGCCTGTTGTGCTAATCACTTCTGTACCCAGGTATACAGCTTGTTGTGCTAATCACTTCTGTACCCAGGTAAGCAGCCTGTTGTGCTAATAAATTCTCTACCCAGGTAGACAGCCTGTTGTGTTAATCACTTCTGTACCCAGGTATACAGCCTGTTGTGCTAATCACTTCTGTACCCAGGTATGCAGCCTGTTGTGCTAATCACTTCTCTACCCAGGTAGGCAGCCTGTTGTGTTAATCACTTCTGTACCCAGGTATGCAGACTGTTGTGCTAATCACTTCTGTACCCAGGTATGCAGCCTGTTGTGCTAATCACTTCTGTACCCAGGTATACAGCCTGTTGTGCTAGTCACTTCTGTACCCAGGTATGCAGCCTGTTGTGCTAATAACTTCTCTACCCAGGTAGGCAGCCTGTTGTGCTAATCACTTCTCTACCCAGGTAGGCAGCCTGTTGTGCTAATCACTTCTCTACCCAGGTAGGCAGCCTGTTGTGCTAATCACTTCTCTACCCAGGTAGGCAGCCTGTTGTGCTAATCACTTCTGTACCCAGGTATGCAGCCTGTTGTGCTAATCACTTCTGTACCCAGGTATACAGCTTGTTGTGCTAATCACTTCTGTACCCAGGTATGCAGCCTGTTGTGCTAATCACTTCTGTACCCAGGTATGCAGCCTGTTGTGCTAATCACTTCTCTACCCAGGTATGCAGCCTGTTGTGCTAATAACTTCTCTACCCAGGTAGGCAGCCTGTTGTGTTAATCACTTCTGTACCCAGGTATGCAGCCTGTTGTGCTAATCACTTCTGTACCCAGGTATGCAGCCTGTTGTGCTAATCACTTCTGTACCCAGGTATGCAGCCTGTTGTGCTAATCACTTCTGTACCCAGGTAAGCAGCCTGTTGTGCTAATCACTTCTCTACCCAGGTATACAGCTTGTTGTGCTAATCACTTCTGTACCCAGGTAAGCAGCCTGTTGTGCTAATCACTTCTCTACCCAGGTAGACAGCCTGTTGTGTTAATCACTTCATGTTTGTAATGCGCTTTGAGCTTGATCTCTGCTCAACGATAGGCGCTATATAAATACATCAATCAATCAACCAACCAACCAACCAATGTATCAATTCAATCACATTTTGTTAAAAAAATAAACAGAACAGTTTATAAAAAGGCTTTGGCACGCAGTTTTTGTATCATCAACAAACCCTTCAGTTTGTGCCAACAATAATTGTTATTACCATCAATAGAAATGGACAGACGCTGCGTAGCTCGCTAAACAACCAGTTACACACAGAGTGAAACGCGAGGCAGACAACAAAGACGGCTGGCTGGGCTGATAAACAGACATGATCGTATATAAGATCCATAATTGTACATTATTTGTAGCGCATTCAAAGCTCTCAATGCGTATTACAACAATACATCAGTCAGACATAAAGCACGCACGCACGCACACACACACACACACACGCACGCACGCACGCACGCACGCTCACACACACACACACACACACACACACAAGCAAGCAAGCAAGCCCATGGAAGAATCCTCGCACGGAAGAAATACACGTGGATCATAGCTTACCTCCATACAGGTCTGTGAAATGGAGTGCCTTGATCATAGCTTACCTCCATACAGGTCTGTGAAATGGAGTGCCTTGATCATAGCTTACCTCCATACAGGTCTGTGAAATGGAGTGCCTTAATCATAGCTTACCTCCATACAGGTCTGTGAAATGGAGAGCCTTGATCATAGCTTACCTCCATACAAGTCTGTGAAATGGAGTGCCTTGATTATAGCTTACCTCCATACAGAAATGGAGTGCCTTGATCATAGCTTACCTCCATACAGGTCTGTGAAATGGAGTGCCTTTAATGGAGTGCCTTGATAAAACAGAGATCGCCTTAAAAGGAATGTTTTCAGACTTAATGTGGGGACATGAGTGAGGAAATGTGAAGGACTTGGTTATAGCTTACCTATATATGCTCTGTGGGTAACCAGTGCAACTCTTTTAGAAGGGGTGTGCAGTGTGCGGATCGTTTTGCTTTATAAATCAGTTTGGCGGCAGAGTTTGTACCAGCTGCAGTGGTCTGAGGAGTGTATGGAAAACGAAGACATCTTGGCTTGGATTTATTATTCACACTTCCACTTCTCTATGGAAAACGGAGACGTCTGGACTTCGGTTAATTATTTTCTCTCTGTCGTCTGTCAGTTTGTTTTCTGTGTGCGTCAATGAGGTGTTGTGTGGAGGGGAGGTTAGGGAAAGAGGGACTGATCTTTGGGTGTTGTAAAGTTTCTTTTTGTTTATTGTTTTTTGAACATTTTTTATTATTTTCCAATTTGGCAACATATGGAAGTTTAACGTAAATACATACATGGGAAGGGGAGCGGGAACGATAAGGAAAAAAAAAGATGCAACATACAAACATAGTATTTTTGTGAAACACACAATTGGGAAGGTGAGGGGAAACAATAATATATACAAAACACGACATAAAAAAACAAACAAACAAAAAACAACAACAACAAAAAACAAACAAACAAACAAAAAAACACCCACGCAAACCATTAGAAATATTCATTTAGAAAAGAAACATCCATTTCATCCAAAAATGTATCATCTGTATACGCCTCAACGCATATACTTCTTTCACCAACATTACTTGCCTTAAGTTTGACTTCTGTGCATGTCAAACAACGATTTTCTATCTGTATATACAAACAGCAGATCATTCACAATTTGCACATTATTTCACATATTCATACTTTGTAATTTTCTTACTGGAAAGAAACAACAAACAAAAACAAAAAAAGCAACAAATAAACAACAACAAACAAGTATGATTTTATTTATTGTTTCCTATCAAAGGTAAATAAGGCAACCATTTTGTCTTGAAGCTGTATGTTTCACATACAACCATAGCATTATATTCTTCTGTTTTATATATTGAGAGAATATAATTTTCAAATGAGTGAATGCTTGGGAGGCATTTATCTAATTTACATTTATATCTATCTATCTATCTATCTATCTATCTATATATATATATATATATATATATATATATATATATATATATATATATATATCTTCCCTAGGAGGATTAACAAATCAAGAACTGAGTCCGTAATCATATCAGGGTGGAAACCAAAGATTATAATATATTCATTAAATTTTAAATTTGAACAAGTTATACATTTTGTTTTCAACACATCTTCTAGGTTTAATCAAAAACGTCTTGAGTGGTCACATCGCCAAAAAATGTGTTCAATGCTATCCTTAACTTGCAAACAAAAGTCACAATTTATACTGTTTACTAGATCTATTTCTTTTAAAACCACATTTGTTCCAATAATCCTATGTAATATGCGAAGTTGTAACCACTTAAATTCAATATCTTGTATTTTTCAAATTTTATCAAAAAACGTTTCCCTACATATTATGTTTGCACCAAGTTTCTCAGACCATTTTTGACAGGAATTAGGGAGAGTATCATCAGTAGTCAAAACATCATAGTATATCCGTGATCCCTTAGATGTAGAATATATTATTTTCAATGCTCATGAAATATCATACGTACAATGGCTTGTTGAAATATTAAGTTCTGCTTGTTGAATATATTTCTTAATCTCAGGCAACCGTGAAAAGCTTTAAAAAAATATTTATTCCATATTTTCTATTGAAATCGATTTGGGTAAGAAATCTTTCATTTTCATTGAAAAATGTGCTACACAATAACCCCCCTTGTTAATCCATCTTCCATAACGTCTTGTCATAAATCGTTCTGTTTGTCTTACTTCGCTGGACCAACCTGCTGGTTTTGCTGGATGATATATTGGATGTCCCCCAAAAAGTGAACCGCTTTTTGACAAGTATTTTCTCAGTGATAGAGAAACTGAATTCAGTGAAAATTTTCACACAGTAACCGTAAGGTATCATCAACAAGTCTGCAAAATATCTAAGAGTTCGGGCGCAAATTATGCGAGTATTGTCAAATTCAAAACAGCATGTCAAAAATCCAGTATCAGAGTTGTGCAATGTGACCTTCATCATGTTCATGCCAGCTGCCAGGTGTTGGCATCTGTCAATCAGTGTCAGTCTAAAAATAGCCTGTCTGGATGTCAAGTCTATTGATTTTTTTTAATTATTGTCGTTTGTATCTAAAATCAGTTCTGTCCAAAGGTTCAGTTTGGAAGGATCAACCATGCCTTTGAGCGAAAGTGATAAGGTTACCATTGAAAACTGTTTCAAGAAGAAAGGCTGGGGTGGAAGAAGGATCGTAAAGGAATTTCCAGGCAAGGGGTGGAGTCATGTCACTGTAAATAGACTTATCGATAAAATACGCATTACATGGTCAGTAGCGCGTAAAACTGGCAGTGTGAGACCCAAGACTGCATGTTCGGAGGAGAACAAGGACCGTGTTGAGGAACAAATTCAACCCCAAGAGAAGCCAGTGACCCACACATTTCTTTGAGTAGTTGCAAGCGATTTACAAGTGAGCAAGTCTTCTGTGCAAAGAATGCCGAAAGAACTGGAGCTGAAGCCCTTCAAGAGGATACGGGTATCAAGGAGGGACCAAAATGTTAGAGGGAAAAGAAAAACTCGCTGCCGTAACTTGAATGACCGCTACTCGGCCACTCAAGTGAAAAGGATCATTTTCACGGACGAGAATGACTTTACGTTAGAGATAGATAAAAATCGCCAAAACGATCGCGTTTATGGGAAACGGAAACGAGAAATTCAGCCACTCGCCTCTCTTATGAGATAATGGTTTCAGCTGGAGTATCCTGGAAAGGAAAAACAAAAATTTATTTTATTGACACTGATAGAGCCAAGGTTAACAGTGAAAGCTACATTCAGTTATAGGATGATAATCTTCTCCCGGATTGTAGACGTCTTTATCCAGAGACAATTATGTGTTTCAGCAAGATGGGGCTCCTTCAAACACAAGTAGGGTAACCCAGGCCCATCTGGAGGAGGCTACACCAGAATTCATTAAGAAGGATGAATGGCCTCCACAAAGTCCTGACTGTAACCCAATGGATTATGCTTTATGGGACTCTCTGAAGGAGAAAGTTTACCGAGGAGTGAGAGACAAATTGACCGAGCAGGCGTTAAAGGACAGGATAGTTATGTAATGCGAGGAGATATCGGTGGAGAAAAAAAAGGTAAACGCATTTCTGCTTGGAAGAAACGGCTTCGTTTAGTCGTGAAGGAAGATGGAGGCCACACTGAGCATAAACTAAGTGAGTTTTCCTCTGATATTGGAATCTTTGACATGCTGTTTTGAATTTGACAATACTTGCATACTTTGATATTTTAGATATTTTGCTAACTTTTTGATGATACCCTGAGGTTACTGTGTGAAAAGTTTCAATGAATTACGTTTCTCTGTCACTGAGGAAATACTTGTCAAAAAGCGGTTCACTTTTGGGAGGACACCTGATATATACATATTATGTTTCCCCCTTTAAAAAAAAAAAAAAGTATTGAAAATCTAATGCGATTTGAACAAAATCATTTGATTAGTTGCTAAATAAAGAGAAATGTTCATGTATGTGAGTGCATGTGTGTATATGAGTGTGAGTAAGCGAGAGAGAGAGAGAGAGAGAGAGAGAGTTTATTTTCATTTTTTGAAACAAACTATATGGATATGGTGGGTATTATTTATTACCTATCATTTCGAAATCAGCCACACATGTTATTGTTATTTGCTTTACATCTTCGCTGCTGAAAAGTTCCCCAACAAATTAATTGAAAAAAAAGTCGGTGTTTTACATTCAACAACAATCTCTATCATTATACACTGTATGGGTTTTCGTTATTGCGAGACAGGTATATATATATATATATATATATATATATATATATATATGAGCAGTTTTTTTTAAAGCATGGCATAACTGGAAAAAGGTTTATAGACAAAAGAAGAAAGAAAAAAGTTTTCATTTTGACAACATTCTGTGGAATTATACATACCACCTACACAGGCGTGTGTTTCACTTACTGCGAAACAAACGTTTTCTTCTTTGATCGTATTCAGTTTCTTTCGCTACAACGGGAGATGAACACAACGTGGTATCAAAATTCGCTGTATTCTATTTATATGGTCGAGGCTCTAATAAATTCTATCAAGATTTCAAACTGTTGTAAAGAAAGTTTCATCTTCGGTTGAATGTTTCGTCTTGTGTCAACACCCATGTTACTTCGACGTTTGTTGAAAACGATTATGTTAGATTTTATTGTTATCAATAATATCTATTAACATCATTGTTATGATTATTATAATTATTATCATTTGAAACTTCGACATTTTTAGCAGTATTAACATGAAACCATTTATGTTAATGGTATTTTTGCTTTTATTACTAAAAAGGCCACATACTTGTGATCTATATGTCCATTTAAAGACGATGACATTCTTTAATGTTTACTATTTCTAAATCATTCGTGTACACACAATAAAGCTTATATTCTTCCTGATTAAAAAAGACATCATTTGGAAAATAAGTAGCGTACTTGAGCTTTCCATATATGTACAAAATACATACTTGAGCTTGCAATACGGATTTCGGAGTCTAACCTAAACAAACACATTCACATTCTATTTTTGTGCAAACTGTTGATAAAGAGACTTGTGTTTAACAACACAACCGCACACACACGCGCGTGCACATACGCACACGCACACACACACGCACACACAATCATCTTAATAGGCTACCGCGAATATCACAAACAGGATAGGAAGGATTACATCTTTAGAGATGTGGATTTTTCTTCAACTTATATCACAAAAGGAAACGATCACATCTTCAAACAATGTGGAGTATTCTGTTGAAAGAAAGAAAAAAAACACACCAAGAAACAAAAACAGAAACAACACGAGAACGAAACCAAAATAATACACATGCAGACAAACAATGGAAAGAAATAGAATGTTCTTCTTCTGTTTTCTTTTAGTGCAAACCCATCAAAGAACTCGATGACATCTTCACACAATGTGGAGAATTCTGTTGAAAAGAAAAGAAAAAACAACAAATAAACGAAAAACAACAACAACGATAACAACACGGACGACTTTTTTTTTTTTTTTTTTTTTTTTTTTTTCTTAGCGCGGAACGGAACGCGTGCGCTTCTTTTCCTTTGTAACCAGTACAGAGGGATTACGGTGACCCGCATAACAGAGGGATTACTGTAACCAGTACAGAGGGATTACTGTAACCAGTACAGAGGGATTACGGTGACCAACGGTGACTAGTACAGAGGGATTGCTGTAACCATTACTGAGGGATTACCGTAACCAGTACAGAGGGATTACTGTAACCAGTACAGACGGATTACTGTAACCACTACTGAGGGATACAGAGGGATTACTGTTACCACTACAGAGGGATTACTGTAACCACTTCAGAGGGATACAGGGAGATTACTGTAACCACTACAGAGGGATACAGAGAGATTACTGTAACCACTACAGAGGGATACAGAGATTACTGTAACCACTACAGAGGGATTACTGTAACCACTACAGAGGGATACAGAGGGATTACTATAACCACTGCAGAGGACATTTTGACAGCACGTGGACGGGAAGGTTCTGAAAAAAAAGTAAGTAAAAAAAAAAAGGACAATGACACGTGGAAGAACTTTCCACAAGAAAACAGGGACGTGTTGATTTCCTCACAGAAATATCCCCCCCACCACCCCAACAACAACAAGAAGCACAATAATAATAATAATAATAATAACAATAATCATCATCATCATCATCGTCATCGTCGTCGTCGTCGTCATCATCATCATCACCCAAAGCAACAGAACGACGCCCCCCACCCCAGTCCAAAATCCCACAGCCAATCCCCACATTCCTGCCTCCACCCCCCACCAACACACAGTGATAAGAAACTCTAGGGAGAGCTGGACAGTACAAGGTGTCCCCCCCTCCCCCTCGCCCTCCCTCCCCCCTCCCCTCCCACAGACACACACACTTTCTACACCTGGCCGTACTGGAACAGAGAGACGTCGAGAGGCACTTGGGGCAGCTGGCTCCAGCGGCGAGCCCTACCCCCACTCCCACCCCTACACACATACTTTCTACACCTGGCCGTACTGGGACAGAGAGACGTCGAGAGGCACTTGGGGCAGCTGGCTCCAGCGGCGAGTCAGGCTATGCAGCAGGCGGTCCTTGAAGCGGTATATGTCTGTGTCTCGCACTGCCCGCGACACGTCGTTGGGGTTCTCCCAGCTCCGGTAGTGGTGCAGCAAGGCGTCAGACTCTCCCACGTGGGTCATCGCCCCCCTCCCGTCCCCCAGGCGGAAGCGCCAGACGTTGTGAATGCCGACGACCTGCACGGCCATGGGGTTCACGATGTACTTGGCGCGGTGGCTGTGCGGGAACAGGTTGGGTTCCCGCTTGTCCGTGCTCAGCACGATGGAGCGGTACCGGTCTGCCTCAGCCCTGCCCGTGAAGTTCTCGCTGTTCGGGGGCCACTCCTTCCGGAAAAACACGCACCTGGGGGTAGTGGGTGACACACAGAGAGACAGAGAAAGAGAGAGAGAGAGAGGAGTGTTATTTACTGTTGCTGAAACAGCCCACGGTGCAAACACACACACACACACACACACACACACACACACACACTCACACACACACACACACACACACACACTCACACTCACACACACACACACACACACACACATACACACACTCACACACACACACACACACAAACAAAAACACAAACACACACACACACACACACACACACACACACACACACACACACACACACACACACACACTCATACAAACTCACATCAGAAAGGAGAAAAATGATGATGGAAGAAACAAAAAAAAAAGATTTTAAAAAGACAAAAAAAAAAAAAAAAAAAAAAAAAAAGAAAAAGAAAGAAAATAATAGTAAGAACCTTCCATGGATGCTGAAACTATCCTGCTCATTTGCAGAACTTTTACTCATCCACCGCCTCCCTATCATCAAGGACGTGCTGCAGCAGCAAACCCAAGCAGCTCTCCAAGAAATTCCGGCATCGACTGATATAGAAGAGGTATGGAGCACCTTTAGAGATGCTGTGTACACAGCAGCAGCTGACACACTCAGCTTTGTACAGAGGAGCCACAAAGACTGGTTTGACGAGAACGACTCTGGAATCGCCAAGCTCCTGAACACACTGCATATACGGCATCAGGATCACATTTCCGTTAAAGACTGCCACAGGAAGAAGAACCAGTACTTGCAAATCAAGCAACTCGTACAGAAGAGGCTGCGTGAGATGAAGAACACCTGGTGGGAGAGAAAATCCGAAGAACTTCAGTCCACTACTGATGCTCACGACATGATGGCCTTCCATGATGGTCTCCGAGCTGTGTATGGACCGAGAGTCACAGGATCAACCCCTGTCCGAGCCTTGGACCAGACCACCCTCCTGACAGACAAGAAAGACATCCTTCCCCGCTGGACAGAGCACTTCAACACCCTCCTCAACAGGGACTCGTCCGTATCTGACGAGGCAATTGCAGCCCTCCCACAGCTACCAGTCAATGATTCGCTAGCTGCCCCTCCCACCAAGTCCGAGACCCGGAAGGTCCTGAAGTTGACAACGTCAGGAAAAGCACCAGGAACGGATGGAATCCAGGCTGACATCTACAAGTATGGTGGCGAGGTGCTGACAGACAAGCTGCTCCAGTCTATCTGGGAGAGATGGGAGGTCCCCCAGGATTTCAAGGATGCTTCAATTGTCCACATTTACAAATGGAAGGGAGATAAAACATCCTGCGATAACCACCGTGGAATCTCTCTCCTCTGCATCGCCGGCAAGATCTTCGCCCGCATTATACTGAACAGACTGGTTCACCATGTCTCCAAACAGTCATCCATGAAGCACAGTGCGGCTTCCGCTCAGGTAGGGGAACATGTGACATGCTGTTTGCCGTACGCAAAATGCAAGAGAAGTGCCGTGAGCAGAACAAGGAGCTCCACATGGTCTTTGTAGACCTGACTAAGGCCTTCGACACGGTGAACCGCAGTAGTATGCGGAAGATCCTCCTAAAGTTCGGCTGCCCAGAGAGCCTAATCCAGCTGAATGCGTCATTCCACGATGGCATGCAGGCGAGAGTACAGGAAAATACGGACATGTCGGAGCCGTTCCCTGTGGTAAATGGAGTGAAGCAGGGCCGCGTCCTGGCACCTACACTGTTCTCCATTCTCTTCTCTGCCATGCTGATTGACGCCTTCCAAGACTGTGACCGGGGCATCTACATTCAGTTTCGCACAGATGGCAAACTTTTCAACTTGCGGCGACTCCATGCCAGGTCCAGGGTGTTTGAGGCACTGTTGAGAGAGTTCCTCTTCGCTGATGACTGCGCGCTTGCTGCACACACCCATGAGGACATGCAGTTATTATGGACAGGCGCTTTGGACTCACCATCAGCCTCAGCAAGACCGAGTCCATGTACCAACCAGCTAGCTCACAGAACGCCAGTGCCTCCCCCCCAACCTGCAATCAAGATCGATGACACAGAGATCAAGTCAGTCGACAAGTTTTGCTACCTGGGCAGCACCCTATGCAGCAATGGAGCCCTTGATGCAGAAGTGACGCTGCGCATCGCCAAGGCCAGCTCCGCCTTTGGAAGACTCAACAACAGGCTGTGGAACAACAACGGCATCAGGTTCAGCACCAAAATCAAAACCTACCGAGCTGTTGTGCTGACCACCTTGTTGTACTGCTGTGAAACATGGACGACGTATCGCCGTCACATTCAACAACTTGAGCAGTTTCACCAGAGATGCCTACGAAAGATCCTCGGCATATAGTGGCAAGACAGGGTCTCCAACCTCCAGGTCGTAGAGAGGAGCGGCCTGCCCAGTATTTAAAACCTGCTGATCCAGTGCCAGCTATGCTGGACAGGACACGTTGTCCGCATGACAGACAGCAGGATACCAAAGATGCTATTGCATGGACAGCTGAAGGAAGGCCACCGCGAACTTGGAAGACCCTGCAAGCGCTTCAAGGACACCTTGAAGACAAACCTCAAAGCCTGTGACATAGACATCGCTTCCTGGGAAACTGATGCCCTTGACCGCTCTCGCTGGAGGATACTTTGCAAGGGCCGACAGAAGAGTAGGCAGGCAGGCTTATCTGTTGGTGTGTGTCCTCATATGGGAGAAGAGGCCGATTCTGGATGCGCAGCACTTCCCACAGGTGTTGCAAGGGAAAACGTCTCCAGAAGTTGAGCCCTGCTTCCTTCGCTCACGCTTCTCCTTTTTGGCCAGCGTTCTCTTCTTTTCAAACGTCTTTATGCCACTAGAGCACAGCATCCTCCAGCAAGAGCGGTCAAAGGCATCAGTTTCCCAAGAAGCGATGTCTATGTCACACAAACAAACAAACAAAACCAACAAACTAACAAACATCAACCTCAACGTCCGGCTCTGCTTCCGAAGCAACAACAACAGCAACAACAACAACAACAACCCCAAATACAAACTAACGACCCCAGCCCGACCCCCAGCCACCCCCTAACCTGAAGAGGTAGCCAGCGGCATTGTCGTGGAAGGAATCCAGGAGCTGGGTCCACGTGGAGGTCTTCTTGGGGATGATGAACTCGTCGAGATCCTGGTACACCAGGTAGCGGCTCACCCCCCGGTGACGGTTCAGGCACTCGTTGTGCGAGGCCAGCTGGGCGAAGTAGTGCACCTCAGGCTGTGGGAGGGGGGGGGGGGGGGAGAGAAAACAAACAAGAACGTTTAAAAGAAATCAGGTTGTTAAGGTCAGTGTGAAGCAGGGGGGAATGGGTGGACGGACAAATCAAGAACGTTTAAAAATAATAATGATAATAAATTCACGCTTTTTATGGTCAGTATGAAGGACGGGGAGGGGGAGGGGGGGGGGGTGGAGTGGCGGACAAATCAAGAACGTTTAAAAATAATAATGATAATAAATTCACGCTTTTAATGGTCAGTATGAAGAAGGGGGACAAAACAAGAACGTTTGAAAAATTCACGTTTTTTTAATTTTTTTTTTTTAGGGGTGGGGTGGGGGTGGCAAAACAAGAACGTTTGAACAATTCCAATTCACGTTAATTTAAGGTAAGTATAGGGGGTGGGGGTGGCAAAACAAGAACGTTCTTCAACAAATTAAACCCCCTTTGTTTAGTATACCCAGCTGTGCAAGTTCAGTGAGTAGTCCTTAACTTTTTGTGAATTCTGTATTACAAACCTTGTCTCCAAGTTCTCCGGTGTTGCATTTCAATCGTGTTTGTTTTTTTCTTTCAATATGCACGTTTTATTCTCTGAGCAGATCAAGCAGTTATTGATATTTATCTTAATAAAATATAGCAGATAAAATACAATATTGTCTTTTTTTTTCTTCATTGCGTTATATTCATTTTAGGGGAGGTATTGGTGGGGAAACCTTGGAGGTAGGGTGTGTGTGTGAGGGGCGGGGTGTTGGGGGTTGAGGAGGACTACATAGTGTGAATTTATCACCATAAAATGCGGATGGTTTATTATCAATCAGCGTGCATTTTTTGGTGACCCTACATTTGCGCCTTGTTTTGTGTTTGTTGCGACGGCTATAGGCTGCGTGTATGTATGTGGTGTGAGCATGGGGTGTGCTGTTTAATATTTTGTTCTCACCACAGCAACAACAGCAACCGCAGAAAATAAGGTGGTGGGTTGAGAAGAGCAGATGGTCCTGATGGGGATTACCTGTATCGCCCAGCAAGACAGAGAGAGAGAGAGGGGGGGGGGGAGGGGGGGGGGGAGAGAAAGAGCCTTTTGTGAGGTGAGTGACGAATGAATTTATCACCGTGAAGAGAGACGTTTTCTCAAGTTTGGACGGGAGAAGTGTGAACATTTATGGAATGGGTTCTATCTGTATTGCTGGTGCCTGTTTGATTAAAGTGATTGTTATCATTATAATCATAAGGAATGTTTTGTTGTTCTTTTTTTTCGGGGTTGGGAATTGCATTGTTTGGTGTGTGTGCGCGTGCGTGTGTGTGTGTGCGTGCGTGTGTGTGTGTGTGTGTGTGTGTGTGTATCTGTCTGTCTGTCTGTCCGTCTGTCTCTGTCTGTTTCTGTCTCTCCCCCCCCCCCCAGCCCCCCAGTCCTCTCTCTCTTTGTCTCCCTCTCTCTCTCCCTCAGTAATGACAATTTGGAAGAACAGCCCATGCCTTAACACCTTAATCCTTGAATAAAACAAAAAGAAAGTTTCGTGTTCTGAGTGTTCTTTGTCAACCACTTTTCTGTCTGTCTCTCAGTTCCTCAGTGTCTCTTCCTTTTCCTCTTCAGTACCGTTTCCACAGCTGTCCACCCAGAGGTTCTGGCCATTCATTGTTCAGGGTGGAGACCAAAAAAAAGTTGCTTACCTGTCTGTGTCAGTGTTGGTTGTCTGCCAAAGGGCTGTCGAGTGTCGCTCACTCTATGGGGCGGTCTATTGTCTGTCGCCCGCTTTCCTATCTGTGTCTGAGTAAAGTGTTTCTCTACTGCTTACATGCATGCATGTCTGTCTCTAGTTCTCTATGCGTGTGTGACAGAACAGAACAGAACAGGACAGGACGGGACAGAAGAGAATGGAATAGATCTGAATAATTGAATGTCTTGAAACTGTACTTCGTCTGTATGCATGTATGCCTCTAGCTCTGTGTAGATAGAATAATTCACTTGAATGTCACGAAACTTTAAGGTGGTTTGTGTGTGTGTGTGTGTGTGTGTGTGTGTGTGTGTGTGTGTGTGTGTTTTATCGTTTCTTGATACATACATACATACATACACAGATAGAAATCAACAACAAATCAACAAGTCGATATAATTATACATGTTTATCATGCCTCTCCATTACATGACGGCCGAAATGGCGATAATGATAATCAAAATATAACGCCTGGAAAAATATTTTGAAAAGAAGCGTATTTTCTTAGGGATGTTTTCCAGAAGATTGCCCCAATGCAGTATTCGGTCTGAATCTTGCCGGCTTGGTCGTATTTTCTTAGAGATGTTTCACAGAGGATTGCCCCGATGCAGTATTCGGTCTGAATCTTACCGGCTTGGTCGTAGTTTCTGATAGAGTGTTTCACACAAGATTGAGCCAATGCTAAAAGTCTGATTGTGGAAGCTTTGTGTTGACTGACGCGCAATGCCCATGCCCACAATGACCTTAAAAAGAAAGAAAAACAAAAACCCTGACCACTTCAATCCCAGCCTTGACGAAGTTTGGAAAGAAACGAATTAATAATCAAATCCCATGGCCTTAGTAAATTTCCCAATCTCATGGGGAAGAAATGAAATCAAGATATCTGATTTTGAGATATATCACGCCAACTTAGACAGTACTGGGTCTTTAATCCCCAAATCATGTTGCTTTGAATTGCTCAGCCGACCGCAAAGGGAACTTCTTCTTCGTTCATGGGCTGCAACTCCCACGTTCAGTCGTATGCCGTACACGAGTGGGCCTTTACTTGTATGACCGTTTTTACCCCGCCATGTAGGCAGCCACACTCCGTTTTCGGGAGTGTGCATGCTGGGTATGTTCTTGTTTCCATAACCCACCAAACGCTGACATGGATTACATGATCTTTAACGTGCGTATTTGATCTTCTGCTTGGGTATACACACGAAGGGGGTTCAGGCACATGCATGTCCACACATATGTTGACCTGGGAGATCGGAAAAATATTCATACAGACAGGGCATACAGACAGGGAAGACAGACAAGGACATACAGACAGGGACATACCGACAAGACATGCAGGACAGAGACAGGCAGACAGGATATACAGACATACAGACAGGGACAGAAAGACAGGACATACAGATATACAGGACAGGGACAGACAGACAGAGAACATACAGACAAGACATACAGACAGGATATACAGACGAGACATATAGACATACAGGACAGGGACAGACAGACAGGACATACAGACAAGACATACAGACAGGACATACAGGACAGGGACAGACAGACACGGACATACAGACAAGATATACAGACAGGACATTCAGACAGGGACATACAGACAAGACATACATACATACAGACAGACAGACAGGGAGATACAGACATACAGACAGACAGGGACATACAGACAGGACAGACAGACAGGGACATACAGACAGGGACATACAGACATACAGGACAGGGACAGACAAACAGGACATACAGACAGGACATACAGGCGGGGACATACAGACAGGATATACAGACATACAGACAGGGACATACAGACAAGACATACAGACAGGGCATACAGACAAGGACATACAGACAAGACATACAGACAGGGACATACAGACAGGACATACAGGACAGGGACATACAGACAGGGACATACAGATAGGACATACAGACAGACAGGGAGATACAGACATACAGACAGACAGGGAGATACAGACAGGACAGACAGACAAACAGGGACATACAGACAGGGAAGACAAGACAGGAAAGACAGACATGACATACAGACAGGGAAGACAGACATGATATACAGACATACAGACAGGAACATACAGACAGGGAAGACAGACAAGGCATACAGACAGGGACATACACACAGGACATACAGGACAGGGACATACACTGAGGACATACAGACAGGACATACACACAGGACAAACAGACAAGGCATATAGACAGGTACATACAGACAGGGGCATACAGACAGGTACATGCATATAGACAGGACACACACACAGAGGACATCCAGACAAGGACATACAGACATGACATACAGGCAGTACATACTGACAGGGACATACAGACAGGACAGATAGACAGGAACATACAGACATACAGACAGGGACATACAGACAGATATACATATAGACAGCATAGACATATAGACATGACAGACAGACAGGGATACAGACATACAGACAGGGATACAGACATGGAAGACAGACATACAGACAGGGATATACAGACAGGGACATATAGACAGGACATACAGACAGGGATACAGACATACAGAGACATACAGACAGGACATACAAACATACAGACAGGACATACAGACAGGAAATGCAGACAGGGATACAGAGATACAGACAGGGACATACAGACAGGACATACATACATACATACAGGGACATGCAGATATACAGACCGGGACATACAGACAGGACATACAAACACACAGACAGGACATACAGACAGGAAATGCAGACAGGGATACAGAGATACAGACAGGGACATGGAGATATACAGACAGCGACATACAGACAGGAGATACCGACAGGAGATACGGACAGGGACATACAGACAGGGGCATACAGAGAGGTACATACATACAGGACATACAGACGTACAGATATAGACAGGACATACATACATACAGACAGGATGTGCAGACATACAAACAGGGACATACAGACAGGGTCATACAAACATGACATACAGACAGGACATATAGACAGGACATAAAGACATAGACAGGAACATACATACAGACAGAGACATAGAGACAGGGACATACAGACAGGACATATAGACAGGACATACAGACAGGGACAGACATAACATACAGACAGGACACACAGATGTAAGGACGGAGAGGAGCGAACACAGACACTGAGATCAAAGTGAAGAGGTGAAAACAGAGAGAGAGAGACAGAGACAGACAGAACTGCTTTTGAGTCCTTTTTGATAAATCTGCTCTCCTCCTCCCCGCCCCTCCAAACCATACCACTGCAGCCGACACAAAATGAATGCTTCGCATGAACAAGCTTTAGCTGGCCTGTTGGCTGGGAGAGGGGGTGGGGGTGAGTGTTGGAGGGGTGGGGGTGGGGGGTCATGAACTATTCATCTTGCTGTCACGCAGGTCACGCAATGTCGTCTTCATCATCTGGACGCGCTCGCGCTCCTGAAATCATCAATCCGACAGTGGGAGAAATCAGGTTTTGTGTGCTGGTTTCCGCTCAATAACTGGTTGAACAGGGCAGAATATAAATCACCAGCGGTGCAATTTGCTGTTGTTGAAGATAATACATCTACTATATATCACACTCCCTTCATATTCACTTCTCTCTCTCTCTCTCTCTCTCTCTCTCTCTCTCTCTCTCTCTACACACACACACACACACACACACACACACACACACACATATATATATATATATATATATATATATATATATATATATATATATATATATATATATATATTGCACTTATTAAATGTTGGTGTGTGTTGCGTTTTGACATACCAGTAAACGCCCTTGACAAAGACCAGTGGTCGAAACCGGTCAGGTATCAAACAGTTTTGTTGTTTTCCTTTTTTCTATTGTTATATATATATATATATATATATATATATATATATATATATATATATATATATATATGTGTGTGTGTGTGTGTGTGTGTGTGTGTGTGTGTGTGTGTGTGTGTGTGTGTGTGTGTGTGTGTGTACCTCTTTTCTTTTTGAAATCGAAGAAGAAACTTTATCGAGGAAGTCAGATAACTCTTTAGATAATCATTTCTTGAATCTTGTTATTTAAAAAGGACATTTATCCTTTTTGATTTACTTTGTCAGGAAGCGTGGAAGCGCTGAGGAGGAATCATGTAAAAAGAGATTACAGTGATTTTTGGTTCAGTGGAACATGTGTACTTCTTTGGTAGTTATGCGAGACAGCGATTTAGCTCTTATCTTGATTGGCAACACGTTTTGTGAAAACACTTCAGGAGTAAATTTTTATGTTGAAATGGAAAATTGTAACCTATGTTTTAGTGTCACTCCTTTTTGAGGCGCTGGCCCATGTAGTTGGGGCTCTGCTGCCCCTTGATGCCCTTTGTTGGTCAGGTACCAGTGTTGTAGCCGTGTAAGTATAGGTGCCTTTTTCTACAAACGATCCCCGCGAGACTGATAATTGAAAACTGGAAAATTGTTTTATTTATTTATTCGAATTATTTACTTTTTCATTTGTGATTGTTTCTCGCGAATCAAATGTTATTTCAAGTTTGATTTATTATTTTTACGGATCGTCTGTAGAAACGGTATGCTAAAGAAACCGAAATCCTGGTGAGTACAACTTTGTATATTTTTGTAGTCTGCCAAGATTTCCATTCGTGGAATTTAATTTGAGACTACTCTAAAGATTTTGGACAGGCGGTTTACGGCAGGGTGCTGAGTGTTCCAGGTGGAATCTCAGCGCTTCCTACCTGCCCTGGGTCCATAGGAGGCCCTTGGAGCTGATAGCTCACTGACTGAGGCTGGAGGGGTCCAGTCGGGAATCTTGCCACTTGTGGTCTACAGGACAGGGGACCAGAAGGGACCAGTGGGGAATCTTGCCATTTGTTGTGGTCTACAGGACAGGGGACCAGAAGGGACCAGTCGGGAATCTTGCCACTTGTTGTGGTCTACAGGACAGGGGACCAGAAGGGACCAGTCGGGAATCTTGCCATTGGTGTGGTCTACAGGACAGGGGACCAGGAGGGGTCCAGTCGGGAATCTTGCCATTTGTTGTGGTCTACAGGACAGGGGACCAGGAGGGACCAGTCGGGAATCTTGCCATTTGTTGTGGTCTACAGGACAGGGGACCTGGAGGGGTCCAGTCGGGAATCTTGCCACTGGTTGTGGTCTACAGGACAGGGGACCAGGAGGGACCAGTGGGGAATCTTGCCATTTGTTGTGGTCTACAGGACAGGGGACCAGGAGGGACCAGTCGGGAATCTTGCCATTTGTTGTGGTCAACAGGACAGGGGACCAGGAGGGACCAGTCGGGAATCTTGCCACTTGTTGCGGTCTACAGGACAGGGGACCAGGAGGGTCCAGTCGGGAATCTGCCACTGGTTGTGGTCTACAGGACAGGGGACCAGGAGGGACCAGTCGGGAATCTTGCCATTTGTTGTGGTCTACAGGACAGGGGACCAGGAGGGTCCAGTCGGGAATCTTGCCACTTGTTGCGGTCTACAGGACAGGGGACCAGGAGGGTCCAGTTGGAAAGCATAGCCGCTTAGAGTGACGGCCAAAAGAGGGACATAGAATGGATTGGGTCATTTGCAATGTTTAAATCATTAGATTCTTTATTTCAAGATTTAACTTTCTGAAAGAAAATATGTGTGCCTGGGATGATTAGAAGTATTTTGTTATATTGAGTAATAATTATAAAGAGGAAACGTTATACCTAGTTTTGTCTGTCTGTTGGTGTGCCTTCTGAGTGAATGGAGTGATGCGTGACCGTGCAGTATGACATATTTATTGATTTACGTTTTAATTTATTTATCTGTCTATCCATCTATCTATAAATTAATTAATCCATCTGACTATCTGCCTGTCTGTCGACCTATCTGTTTATCAACGTAATCATTTATCATGTTATGAGAAGCCTTATTATACGCTTAGTGGGGCCACGACATTTTTCTCCTAAGTGGATGATATAATCAGCATTGACATAATCTTTGATAAGACCAAATGAGTTTCGGGTGTTTCCTTTTCATTCTAAACTCAAATTAATACTTTTCTTTCTTTTTAGTTAACCACAGTCTTTGTTTGTGCAATTTCAGCCATCCAGTAATCTGGAAAAGCAGGAAACACACACACACACACACACACACACACACACACACACACACACACACACACACACACACACAGAGTAGCACACAAAATTGCACACAGCACACCTTTGGCCAACCTCTTTCGTTTCGTTTAGAATCCAATCACAGCAGCTGTTCAAAAAGAGACACAAAAAGGAAAGCCCCACACACTGTAATTCAGTTCAGTTTCAGTTCCCCTGTTGTCTCCCAAGGACCGTAGGGTCTGTGTTGTCCCTGTTGTCTCCCAAGGACCGTAGGGTCTGTGTTGTCCCTGTTGTATCCTAAAGACCGTAGGGTCTGTGTTGTCCCTGTTGTCTCCCAAGGACCGTAGGATCTGTGTTGTCCCTGTTGTCTCCTAAAGACCGTAGGGTCTGTGTTGTCCCTGTTGTCTCCTAAAGACCGTAGGGTCTGTGTTGTCCCTGTTGTCTCCTAAAGACCGTAGGGTCTGTGTTGTCCCTGTTGTATCCTAAAGACCGTAGGGACTGTGTTGTCCCTGTTGGCTCCCAAATACCGTAGGGTCTGTGTTGTCCCTGTTGTCTCCTAAAGACCGTATGGCCTGTGTTGCCCCTGTTGTCTCCTAAAGACCGTAGGGTCTGTGTTGTCCCTGTTGTCTCCTAAAGACCGTATGGCCTGTGTTGTCCCTGTTGTCTCCTAAAGACCGTACGGTCTGTGTTGTCTCCCAAAGACCGTATGGCCTGTGTTGTCCCTGTTGTCTCCTAAAGACCGTAGGGTCTGTGTTGTCCCTGTTGTCTCCTAAAGACCGTAGGGTCTGTGTTGTCCCTGTTGTCTCCCAAAGACCGTAGGGTCTGTGTTGCCCCTGTTGTCTCCTAAAGACTGTAGGGTCTGTGTTGTCCCTGTTGTCTCCTAAAGACCGTAGAGTGTGTTGTCCCTGGGGTCTGCCTCATGAATCATTCATCCTGCTGCCTCACACGATCAGCATCCGGTCACAGCAAGCAGGTCCATTGTTCCCCTCCCACCTCGCTTTGTCAGTTCAACTCGAATCAAATTGTATCGTTTAGAAAGCAGTTCCAAATTCACAACCACCACCACCACCACCATGTTCTCTCTCTCTCTCTTTGTCTCTCTGCACCCCCACCACCCGTTTTTCACCACATGAGGCTCTCTCTCTCTCTCTCTCTCTCTCTCTCACACACACACACACACACATAATTATTCTCTCTTACAGTTTCAGTTCCAAAAGACTGGGTTCAGTATTGTGCCTGAGTCTGTCTCGTCAATAATTATTATTCATCTTGTTGTCATACAGGGTTGTCATCCTGTCAAAGCTAGCAGGTCCGGTTTTATCTCCTCCCCCACCCCTACACCCCGCCTCCCCCACCCCTCCACCCCGCGCCCTCCCAACAATTTAAGTGAAGTGGGGTTTTATCCCGAACAGTAATTCTCGAGATTCAGAACCATTACCATTTTCTGTCAAAGACTGACGTCTACTCATCTCTTTTTTATATTTTTTTTTATTTTTTTTTTGCTTTTCACCCTCACCCTCACCCTCCCACACACCCACCCAAAGAGATAAAAGGAACGTCCCCCACACAATCACTGTAGCTTTCCTAAAGAGACAAAAGGAACGTCCCCCACACAATCACTCCAGCTTTCCAAAAGAGACAAAAGGAACGTCCCCCACACAATCACTGTAGCTTTCCTAAAGAGACAAAAGGAACGTCCCCCACACAATCACTGCAGCTTTCCTAAAGAGACAAAAGGAACGCTCATCACACAATCACTGCAGCTTTCCTAAAGAGATAAAAGGAACGTCCCCCACACAATCACTGCAGCTTTCCTAAAGAGACAAAAGGAACGCTCAACACACAATCACTGCAGCTTTCCTAAAGAGACTAAAGGAACGTCCCCCACACAATCAATGCAGCTTTCCTAAAGAGACAAAAGGAACGCTCAACACACAATCACTGCAGCTTTCCTAAAGAGACAAAAGGAACGTCACCCACACAATCATTGCAGCTTTCCTAAAGAGACAAAAGGAACATCCCCACACAATCACTGCAGCTTTCCTAAAGAGACAAAAGGAACGTCCCCCACACAATCACTGCAGCTTTCCTAAAGAGAGAAAAAGGAACGTTGAACACGTAATGATTCAATTTCAAGTTCCCCTGTCGTCCCAACAGTCTGTATTGTCGCTGAGGTATGTCTGATGAATAAAGAAAAGACCACCACACAATAAGAAAGTATAGCAGTCAAGTACAGAGAAAGAAAAAAAACATTCAAGGCTTACTAAAAAAAAATATCTATCTATCTATCTAACTACAGATGTGTGTGTGTGTGTGTGTGTGTGTGTGTGTGTGTGTGTGTGTGTGTGTGTGTGTGTGTGTGTGTGTGTGTGTGTTGGTGAATGAACCAGCAAGAAAGGGAGATACGTCAGAAACAAACGAAAAGGCCAGAGACAAAGACAACAATATAAAAGAAAATTACAAATCTACCACAAACAACTCCAAAACATGGATATACTTTTTATACTGAAAGAGCTGCAGGCATCCCAACAGGGCGCGTGGTGGTTTTTGTTTGTTGTTTTGTTTTTGTTGTCTTGCACCACTATCCTGTCACTGAATCTTCTCAAGACGTGGCCACGAAAAGAAGCGCCACACAGACCCACTGTTGGCCTTGAGGACACATCAAGAATTTATCTTTCTGTCAGTTACAGATCACTGATGTCTTCATCTTGACACTCACTTCCTGCTTCAGTCCAGTAGTGGAAATCGTTTTTCTTTTTCTTTTTTCCGATCAGGATCCAACTTTGGTTGAGAATCGCTTGTGAAAAGACATACATACGTACGTATATCTTGACCATTATCCCTTCTAAAATCGTACTTTCAACCAAGAGTCGAGCGTAGATTTAGGATCGCTTGTCAAAGATAGACAAAAACAGGCGTGTGTAACCATTTCCCTTCCAAAACTGACCTTCCCTCATTTGTCTCCAACCCCCCCCCCCCCTTCTCACTCCAAATACTATCTTCCAATCCCATTATTTTTCTAAAGACTTCTCTGCATCATCCCCCACCCTCCCCCCTCTCGACCCCTTTAGAATACGATCTGTCTTTCAGTCTAAGAATCGGGTTTTTATTTCGACCAGGAGTCGAAATTAGGATCAAGTATCGCTTGTCAAAGACATGTACATACATCCTGATCAGTTTCCCTCCTTCAATCATGTTTTGGACCAGGAGTCGAAATTAGGATTAAAGATCGCTTGTCAAAGATGTGTGCATACATCTTTGAACATTTTCTCTTCTAAAATTTCCCTTCCCTTCTTTGACTCCTAACACACACACACACACACACACAACACACACACACACGGACACACACACACACAAAACACACACACACACACACACACACACACAGAAACAAACACACGCTCTCCCACACCAAATACTATCCACTTCCAATCCCATTATTTTCCTCCAGCCTTCTCTACCCTCCCCCTCCTGGGTCCTTTGGAAGGCGGTCTCTCCATCAGTCTGAGCCCCTTCCCTCCCAAAGAGATGATCTTAGCACCCCGAGGTCATAATTTCTTTTCTGCTCTTCTTCTTCGTCTCATACACACCCCTTTCTGCCGTCCAGCCTCAAGTCATGACAGAACGGCAGTTCTATGCCGTCTTACAGAAAATGGAGACTGTGGCTTTGCACTCTGTATGCTGATGACTAGCTGCCTGGAACGGAAAAAATATAAAAATAAAAAGGAGATAAAAATATGTCTAACAATGTCAAGAAAGTTGTAACTGAAATTCGGTTTGGAGTAATTTGGTTGAACCAACAAGTGATCTAGCTTCAGATTTTATCTGCTGGCCTTGAGGACACATGATTAATTCATCTTTCTGTCAGACTTATCACAAATGACGCTCATTTCCGGTTAGAGGACACATGACTAATTCATCTTTCTGTCAGACTGATCACAAATGACGCTCATTTCCGGTTTGAGGACACATGACTAATTCATCTTTCTGTCAGACTGATCACAAATGACGCTCATTTCCGGCTTGAGGACACATGACTAATTCATCTTTCTGTCAGACTGATCACAAATGACGTTCATTTCCGGCTTGAGGACACATGACTAATTCATCTTTCAGTCAGACTGATCACAGATGACGCTCATTTCCGGCTTGAGGACACATGACTAATTCATCTTTCAGTCAGACTGATCACAGATGACGCTCATTTCCGACTGGAGTCCAGCAGCAGAAATCGGGAAGCGGGGTTTGATCAGGAGTCCAAAATAGATTGAGGATTGCCTGTCAAAGGCAGACATTCATACCTATATCTTGACCAGCTTCCCTCATAATCTATTTCCCCTCCTTTCTCCCTCCCCCCCCCCCCCCCCCCACCCCCGCACTCCCACCCAATTCCAAATCCTATCCACTTATAACCATTTCTTTCACGCTTCATCCCAACCACCGCTCCCCCTCACGAGTCATTCAGATGACGATCTCTCCATCAGTCTCAGACCCCTCTCTCCCTAAACAGATGATCTTGGCCCCAATGTGGCCGTAATTTCTTCTCTTCCTCCTCCTCCTCCTCCAAGTCTCAGACAGACCCATTTCTGCCTTCCAGCCTAACTTAATGACAGAGAAGAGAGCTGCTGTGTTGAAAAAGAAAATTGAAACATTATGTTCTTTCACTCTGTATTCTAATCCATGAACAGCTGCCAAGAAAAAATAATGTGGAAAACAACAAACAAATTAACTAACTAGCAAACACAAAGCAATGCCTTTTGGGGAATAGGAAATTTTCTAAAGCAGAATAGGATGTGTAATGTACTGAGTTCGTTGAAATGATGGTGATGGTTTGAGAACCTGAATGGCCTCTCTCTATATATATTTATATCTATATTCACACACACACACACACACACACACACACACACACACACACATACACAAATCCCCCTTATACCCACACCCATATACCGCTTCTCTCTTCTCTTCCAATCCTATTCCCCCCTCTCCTCATCCTAGAACCCACCCCCACCCCGACCACCACCACCACCATCACACCACCATCTCTCCCATATCTACAGTGAGTACTTTCTAAAAGACATTCTCTTCATCAGTCTCAGACCTCTCTTCCTTTCATCCCGAGCTCCCGACAGAGGAACTGGGCTTTCTGTGGGCATGGAATTTCTCCTCTTTTTTTCTCAGACAAACTAGAGTATTTTCCCTGCCTTTCTTGATGGTAAAGAAAATGGGAACCTGTGCCAGTTAAAAAAAATAAGAGGCTGTTGTTATCTTTCTATATGCTTATGTACAATTATGTACAAAACACACACAACCCCCCCCCCCCCCCAAAACAAAAACAAAAACAAAACAACAACAAACAAACAAAAAACAAAAACAAACAAACAAACAAACAAACAACCAAAAAACAAACACTCACACACATATTCGGACACACATGCACGCATGTACACACACATACAGAGAGAGAGAGAGAGAGAGAGAGAGAGAGAGAGAGAAGCACGCACGCGCACCAAACCCTTCCCCCTTACACTTCTGTTCTCCTCTTTAATCCTAACCCCTCCTCTGCCCGACAAAGCCTCCTCTGCCATCCAGTGCCATCCCCTGACAACACATCAACTCCATAGCAGTCAGTCCTCTCTAAAAGACAACCTGTGCCATTCCCTGACAACACATCCCCTGACAACACATCAACTCCATAGCAGTCAGTCCTCTCTAAAAGACAATCTCTGCCATCCCCGGACAACCCATCCCCGGACAACCCATCCCCTGACATCACATCAGCTCCATAGCAGTCAGTCCTCTCTAAAAGACAACCTCTGCCATCCCCTGACAACCCATCCCCGGACAACCCATCCCCTGACAACACATCAACTCTACAGCAGTCAGTTCTTTCTAAAAGACAACCTGTGCCATTCCCTGACAACCCATCCCCGGACAACCCATCCCCTGACAACACATCAACTCCACAGCAGTCAGTCCTCTCTAAAAGACATCCTCTGCCATCCCCTGACAACAGCAGTCAGTCCTCTCTAAAAGACAACCTCTGCCATCCCCTGACAACCCATCCCCGGACAACCCATCCCCTGACAACACATCAACTCCACAGCAGTCAGTTCTCTCTAAAAGACAACCTGTGCCATCCCCTGACAACACATCCCCTGACAACACATCAACTCCACAGCAGTCAGCCCTTTCTAAAAGACAACCTCTGCCATCCCCTGACAACACATCAACTCCACAGCAGTCAGTTCTCTCTAAAAGACAACCTGTGCCATTCCCTGACAACACATCCCCTGACAACACATCAACTCCATAGCAGTCAGTTCTCTCTAAAAGACAACCTCTGCCATCCCCGGACAACCCATCCCCTGACATCACATCAGCTCCATAGCAGTCAGTCCTCTCTAAAAGACAACCTCTGCCATCCCCTGACAACCCATCCCCTGACAACCCATCCCCGGACAACCCATCCCCTGACAACACATCCCCTGACAACACATCAACTCTACAGCAGTCAGTTCTTTCTAAAAGACATCCTCTGCCATCCCCTGACAACCCATCCCCTGACAACCCATCCCCGGACAACCCATCCCCTGACAACACATCCCCTGACAACACATCAACTCCACAGCAGTCAGTTCTCTCTAAAAGACATCCTCTGCCATCCCCTGACAACACATCCCCTGACAACACATCAACTCCATAGCAGTCAGTCCTCTCTAAAAGACAACCTCTGCCATCCCCTGACAACCCATCCCCTGACAACCCATCCCCTGACAACACATCAACTCCATAGCAGTCAGTCCTCTCTAAAAGACAACCTGTGCCATCCCCTGACAACCCATCCCCTGACAACCCATCCCCCGACAACACATCAACTCTACAGCAGTCAGTTCTCTCTAAAAGACAACCTGTGCCATCCCCTGACAACCCATCCCCTGACAACACGTCCCCTGACAACACATCAACTCCATAGCAGTCAGTTCTCTCTAAAAGACAACCTCTGCCATCCCCTGACAACACATCAACTCCATAGCAGTCAGTCCTCTCTACAAGACAATCTCTTCATCAGTCTCCCTCTGTCTGGGGTTTCTGGAAAAAGAGGAACTGGGCATTGTGAGGGGCTAGAATGCCCCCTCCTCTGAGACAGACACGCTAGACCCGCTTTTCCTGCCCCGTTTTTTTGTTTTTGTTTTTGTTTTGTGCGTGTGCGTGTGTGTGTGTGTGTGTGTGTGTGTGTGTGTGTGTGTGTGTGTTTTCTTTTTTCTTCTTTTGATGACAGAGGGAATGGGAACTGGGGCCAGTGAAAGATGACTGGAGGCTGCGGTTTTTACTCTGTATGCTAATGTGCGATTTCGTTTCACAAAGAAAACACACGCGAACATACACACGCAATCCCACAGAGACACGCAGACCGTGCATACAGACACACACACACAAACAGACACCCATGGGCGCGCACACACACACCCACATACACACACATACGCGCGCGAGCACACACACACACACACACACACGCGCGCGCGCGCGCGCAGTAAAAATGTTCTGTGCATTTGTGGTAAGCAGTTCGGCTTCCATCATAGTTTGTTTCAATGTCAGCAGTTACGTATCTTCTTGCCCAAATATTTCACAGAGAGAAACTATTCTGCAGATGATTTTGGGGAAGTTATTTCTAACGAGGTTCTTTTTGTAGAACTTTCAAAGGCATTACTTCATAGCCCTATTTCTACATTCCTTTAATGTACTTCATAATCATGTTAATGGTTTTAGTTATTATCATCATTATTGAATTGTTACTGTTAAAGCTAATTTCATGTTGGTTATGCATTTCTTAGTAGTTTTCTACCTTTACTGTTTTATTCTGACTTCTCTTTCCCCTCTCCCTACCCCTCCCCACCCCATTTTTTTCTTTTTAATTTTAATTTGTTTTTTATCGTCTAATATCACTAATAGTGAAAAGACGCTAAACTAAGTAACGAACACACACACACACACACACACACACACACACACACACACACACACACACACACACACGTTTCAAGTTTTAATTATCCTTTCACTCCTACTGGGGTATGTAGGATTACTGCAAAATAATGTTTTCATGCCCAGAACAAAATACACAACAATGTCACATAAAAGTTGAGAAAACACAAATGTCGTTTCACTCCAGAAGAGTAGTTAGGCAACATTTGCAAACCTAATCATCTTACTTTCAGCTAAAATGACTTTTTTGCCTCCTTTGAGCATATTACAAAAATTAAAAACCGATTTTGGAGACAAATATTTCTTAGGAACATATCTGATCATAACTGGGACATTCCGCTATAAAATGAAACTCATGCCCAATCACAGACATCTTGAAAACCTTACAAAGCCGTAACTCTCGTGGTATGCCTTTGTGTCTCCTTGTTTTTATTTCCAGCTTATGATTACTACTTCGAAATCTGAAGAAGCTGATAATGTAATTATCATGTATTTGACTTATAAATTTTTTCTCTACCAAATCCACTTTTGAAATTTCGATAAAACAAACATTTACTACTCGCCTCAAGAGCATGTCTCCATAGATTTTGAAAACTATCTCTCAAAGCAATGTTGACATTCTTGCAGAAAGATTCCCTCTCTCTAAGAAGAATTGAGCATCCGAAACACAGTCATACCCTGTTTCTATTAAAATTTGTCTGATACAACTCATCCATTTTGAAGAATAAATACCATTTCGATATAAATCAAGTAATATCAAATATATTTTCCCAGAATATTATTCTGTGTTTGATATCACTAAGCTGGTCCAAAATCGAACTAATCTCAGTTTCACTAACACACTAATTTGATAAATATCAGTTTCTCCATAAACAATTTGGGTCATAGTATTCATGTTTAGTTTGAACAAGCGTTTCAAAAATTTCAATTCTAATTTTTCAAGTATATCTACATTTTCATAACCCCATATTTCTGCACCATACAACAAAATAGGAATAATCATAGACTGGTACATGTCCAGAACGATGTGTAAAGGTAAATCTTGATTTCTGGTTGACTGAAGTAACGAAAATATAGCTTTTTGAGCCTGTTCATAAATAGTTTTTTTAGCTTTGTAAAAAGTTCCCTTTCTTCTAAATTCAACACCAAGATATTTAAAAGAATCGACAACGTCCAAACATGCATCACCAAACTCAAAAACAGGCTTTAGCTTGTTTGAGATGGATTACATTTTTATCTTTTCCCTATTTCGTGTGCCTGTGCGTGGATGGATTTGTACAATGTATAAACTGCGAACGCCTGTTTTGTGCTTGAGTTTCATTTCGTGTCATTTCTTGGGTTTTCACGTGCTGGGTTTTTCCCTCATTAAGCTGTACTCAGGGCAGCAGCAGCTGGAATTTTAAAACTGGTTTTTGGAAGGCAGACGCGCGGTAGAGCTCTCAAAAAGTAACATCCATGTGGATCTTCTGTGTGTGGCAATATGTGTTGCCCAGTTTTGTGCAACACCTGTGTGTCCGTTTTCCTGACTAACCAAGTCCACCAGGGGTACAAGTTGTTCCTTGTGAGTAGCCAGTATTTATGTTCAGTTAAACATTTAAATATTCTTGTTTTTTGTGTGAATGCTACTTTGGATGAATAGGAAGGGGTCTCTTTCGAAATGATTCTGTAAAGTGTAAAAGTGGTTTGCCAGCTCGTTTGATGTTATGCGTGGTTAATTGATTTCTTGTTGCACTTAATTAAATCAGTACTCTTCGTAGATAACAAGCTTCTTAGTATTTGGGGGGATTTTGAGTAAAATGCGTTGTTGTAAATCTTCCGTATATTAATAGGTTCCAGAAAGTTCATTTCCCAAATAATGGTGGTGGTAGTGGCAGTGGAAGTGGTAGTAGTAGCAGCAGCAGTAGAGGTGGTTGTTTAGTAGCTGGTTGGGTTTATGTAAACCACTTAATTGGAACTGAGCCGTTTTTGCCAAGTGCAGTGATTAACGCAGATTTTATAATAACATAATTGAATTAGTCTTAAAATCATTCCTCTAATAATTAACAAATAGTAAAGACATTATACAAGGTACACAACTTGAAGTCAGTGATGCTTACGCTACCGATTCAGCAAGCACACAGCTAAATGTTTATACCAGTTCGTGATATTACTGCCACAGTAATATTGGCCTTTTAGGCCTGTCCCTGTTTCTTTCCCTGTTCCTGTTCATGGTATTCCCTTTCCCGCCTGGGTCCGCTGGGACGGCAAACAGGCCAGCGTCTCTTCGCCAGACTGCAACGGCATCCTGTTGGGCTTGGACACTACGACCCAGCTATTCCTTTTCGTCTCTTTTCCCTTGTTCCCCTTTCCCAGCCTAGTTGCGTCCCTTGACCCTTCCCGAACATCACCCTTCCATCCATCTCCTCATCGTCGTCCCTCATCGCAGTCATCGTCGTTCATCATCTTGTGTGGAACTTCATCCCTTCAGCTCTTCCACCAGCCCCTTCAACAGTGCCGCTCACCGTTTGCGGTCAGGGGTAGGTGGGAGAGGTCAAGACTTGTGATTGTACCCTCCCCTTCTTTTCCTCATGTTCCAGCTTCGGAGGGAGGGCAGAAAGGACATCCATCATTGACTCTCGTCATGTCATCACTCGGCATCCAAGTTGTGTGTGTGTGTGTGTGTGTGTGTGTGTGTGTGTGTGTGTGTGTGTGTGTGTGTGTGTGTGTGTGTGAGTGAGTGAGTGAGTGTGTGAGTGTGCGCGAGTGTTGTATGCCATAGTTTGTAACAGTATATTTCTGTTTGGGGGGTTTCTTTGTCATTTGTTTGTATTTGCAATTGCTTCTTGGGGAATAAAACTTTAACTTTCCAAGTTCCTGATTCCTTCTGTGTGAGAAGGCAGGTCCCATCCCAGGAGGGTCCAGGCGCGACAGTAGAATTAAATATCATCACTTTGGGTTTTTTTAACCACTAGTTTCCATTTTAAACAATATTTGTGAAAAAACATTGAGGGGCTGTTGTAATCCTTCTTTCGTCACACATACACACACGCGCGCGCGCGCGGTTTGTCATGTACAAATGGATTTGTAAGGGGGCAGGGACAGAGAGGTTTGTCATGTACAAATGGGTGGAAGGGGGCAGGGAGAGAGGTTTGTCATGTACAAATGGATTTGGAAGGGGGCAGGGAGAGAGGTTTGTCATGTACAAATGGATTTGTAAGGGGGCAGGGACAGAGAGGTTTGTCATGTACAAATGGGTGGAAGGGGGCAGGGAGAGAGGTTTGTCATGTACAAATGGATTTGGAAGGGGGCAGGGAGAGAGGTTTGTCATGTACATATGGATCTGGAAGGGGGCAGGGAGAGAGGTTTGTCATGTACATATGGATCTGGAAGGGGGCAGGGAGAGAGAGGTTTGTCATGTACAGGAGCTGGGAAGCCGGAGAAGAAAAAATAAATGCTGACAACTGAAAAAAGAGTAAGGAAAAAAAGGAAAAAAGAAAAAAAAAGAAAGAACACACATTATCAACAAAACATTTAAAGAAACCAAACTGGCAAGCAATAAATGGTTGGTGTTGACTATTCAAATTGTATAGACACTCTTTTTCACTCAAGAGAAATCTACGCATCATAGGAAAAATATAATCAAGAAGATGATGATGATGACGATGGTGCTGATGATGACGATGGTGATGATGATGATAACGATGATGATGATGACGATGGTAATGGTGACGATGTTGATGATGTTGATGACGATGGTGATGATGATGGTGATGATGATAACGGTGATGGTGATGATGATGGTAATGATGACAACGATGATGGTGATGATGGTGATGACGACGGTGATGGTGATGGTAATGATGGTGATAACAATGGTGGTGATGGTGATGACGATGGTGATGGTGATGATGATAATAACGATGATGATGATGGTAATGATGATGATGACAACGGTGATGGTGATGGTGATGGTGATGACGACGATGATGACGACGGTGATGGTGATGGTGATGGTGATGAAGAAGCAGCAGGAGCTAGAGGAGGAGCAGCAGGAGGAGGAGAAATATGTGTATTGCGCTTCATTTTTATCTAAAATCAAAACGCTTTCACACGACAGGTACTTCACGAGCATGATTCAGAGGGGTGAAAAGAAAACTGAAAAACTCATGTGAAATAGACAGAAAGCGAAGGAAACTTTAGACCGGGTGGTGGGGAGGGGGCAGGAGGGGGGGGGGAACTGTTTCAGAAAGAGGGCTGAAAGGACTTAAGAGCTGAGAGCAGATATCTGACGAAGAGACACAAGTTCGTTCCAACTGCAAGCTCTAAACAGGCGCAACAGCCGAGTGGTCAAGGCGCTGGACTTTCAATCTGAGGATCCCGGGTTTGAGTCCCCGCCACGATGCCTGGCGGGTAAAGGGTGGGGATTTTTTTTATCACCCGGGTCAACAGATGTGCTGAACTGCTAGTGCGTATAAACCCTTCGCCCGTATACGCATGAAGATCAGGTAAGCACGTTGAATTAAAGATACCTAGCATGCATCCTCCTACCCCCCGAAAACGAGTATGACTGCCAACATGGTCGGATAAAAACAGTCATACACGAAAGAAACTGCACTGTCCTAAAACCTAGAATGAGCAGCGGCCAACTGTGAAGTGCGGAGTGTTGGAATCTGGGAATGCGGGTGCAGAGAGATCTGAAGGTGATCGTAGACAGAGAGATGAGATGTAGAAGCGAAGGAAGTTACAGTGACCAAAGTATTGTCAGTGTTTGGCTGGATGCTTATGTCGGGTTAAATTAGCCAGTTGTCAGTTTGGTGTTTTTAATGTATGTTTTGCTCATCGAGTTCTAACAATGCAAAGCGCATTTGGGCATATTTTACATGGAAAGGCGCATTATGAATTAAATCAAATTAAATTATTATCATGACAATCAAGAATATTGCTGCAACAATATATTTATACAATACAAACCGATGCAGCAATATCCAGTATCACATGGCAGGAGATCCCAAACACACACAGACACCCCCTGACCTCTTTGTGAAGGGGATCCCAAACACAGACACAGACACCTGACCTCTTTGTGAAGGGGATCCCAAACACAGACACAGACACCTCTTTGTGAAGGCGATCCCAAACACAGACACAGACACCTCCTAAACTCTTTGTGAAGGGGATCCCAAACACAGACACAGACACCCCCTGACTTTGTGAAGGCGATCCCAAACACAGACACAGACACCTCCTGACATCTTTTTGAAGACGATTCCCGTCCTCAAACACGCCACCATCCCCACAACCCCCGAAAAAATACCCCGCCGAAAGAAAACGACGACAACAACAACAACAAAACCGATAATATAATGCTTTGGGGATTAGGCGGCGGGTCATTGGCCCCTGGATAAATGGGAGGTGAGCAGACTGATGGTGGTTCAGCAGGCGGCCAGTGAGATTTGTATTTGTATTTCTTTTTATCACAACAGATTTCTCTGAGTGAAATTCGGGCTGCTCTCCCCAGGGAGAGCGCGTCGCTACACTACAGCGCCACCCATTTTTTTGTATTTTTTCCTGCGTGCAGTTTTATTTGTTTTTCCTATCGCAGTGGATTTTTCTACAGAATTTTGCCAGGAACAACCCTTTTGTTGCCGTGGGTTCTTTTACGTGCGCTAAGTGCATGCTGCACACGGGACCTCGGTTTATCGTCTCATCCGAAAGACAGATATCCACCGCCCATCTCCAAAACAGCTCCCAACGAAAACGACAGCAGTAATGACAAACAAAACAACAAACAGATAATACAATCCAATAATTAAAAAAAAACAAAAAAACCCACCAACATCAGTCTGCTCACCTGTGGTTTAACCAGAGGCCAATGATCCACCGCCCACCCCCAACCCCCCTCCTGCCCCCGCCTACGAAAGCAACAGGAATAATAACACACAAACCAACACACAAAACCAACCAACCAACCAACCAATCAACCTTTTCTCACCTGTTGTTCAGCCAAAGGCCAATGATCCACCCCCTATCCTCCAAAACATCCCCCCCCCCGCCCCCCAACAAAAGCGACAACAATAATAACATACAAAACAACAAACAAACAATTCTGTATTGTCCGCATATTCTGTGTAGTTTATTCCAGATTAAAAGGCTAGAATAAAAAAGCTAATTAGTAAATGTTTGCACGTTTCTTCTTTCTTGCTGCTGTGTGCACATGTCGAATGATCAGTGAAAGGACATGCCCGGCGCTTCCTTTTGTGAGGAAGTGCCTGGTTTTGTTCCAACGTACCTTTTATTTATCTGTGTGCTAGCTGAATCGGTAGCTTAAGCACCACTGACTTACAAGTTGTGTACCTTGTAAATACAGAAAGTTACCACTCTTTACTATTCGTTACTCATTCGTTCTCCTGGCCTCATTGTTTATTCATTTCAAACCAAACAAACCAAACCAAACAAAGCACCCTGTCCTCACCTGCTGCTTTGCCGGAGGCCAGTGATCCACAGCCATGGGCAGCTTCCAGTCCACGAGCTGCACGATGCCTCTGGCCTGGTACCACCGCAGGATCTGCTCCACGTTGTCGCCGATCGAGTTCACGTAGAAGGTGAACAGGTCGGCGCCCAGGAGTCTGTTGAGCTCAATCATCTCCACCAGCTCGTACGCACGGCTGTACCGGAAGTTGAGCGCCGTGACACACACAGTGAAGTTTCGCTTCAGACCCCCATCAGAAGAGGAGGAGGAGGGAGAAGAGGAGGAGGAGAGAGGGTTGTTGTTTTCGTATGAGTGGATCACCGGCATGACGTTGGAAGGGCGCGTGGGGGCGGGGTGACGACAGTCTTTGTTTGACGTCACCGATACGGCGTAAGGGTAGGAGGGCGACGTTTCAGCAGAGGCTGGCGGCAGGGGGCATTCTATGTAGTGGGCCGTATACCTGTAGGGTAGTATGAAAGAATAATGATGTGATAAATGATGACAATAATCATGATGATAGTGATGATAATGATGATGATAATCTAATATAAACACAAGAAAATGAAAATAGAAAAACAATGATGTTGCTGCTACTGCTGTTTATTTATGATGGTGATGGTGATAGGTAGACGTCAGGTCAGGGGCATAGCCCTTGCTACTGGTACCATGTAACCCAGTACTACTTGCCGAATGTGAAGTCTCCCAACGACAGAACAGGTGGAGGAGGAAACCTTTCCCAACGGCTGTGAAGGCGGAAGAGGATGACCAAAGGGCAGGGGGACCTCTTATCCTTGGATGGAAGTACTCTTAGGAGACGGAACTCCAAAGAAAAAACTTGCACCTGCCGAGGCTGTTCTACACGTGGCAGTATCTGCACCTGTGGGACTGTGAGCGTCGGTAGGCGAGAGAGTGGGGAAGGGACTGCACAACTCCTCCTCACTAAAACAAAGAAGTCACCTGTGCTGGTCAGGCAATCAGGCTAATGTCGGAATGACGAGCTAGCCCTTCAACACCCAGCTTTCCCAAGCCCTGCGGCGATGGAGAAGTGGTAACGGGGACAGGCAGAAGATGCTGCTGGCAGTTCCTAGTCACGACTCTGCACGCAGGCGGCTGTGGGGTGATCGTCGTCCGCCGCAGACTGGGGCAGATGCGGCGCCCGTATCCTCCCACAGTGTCAGAGCAGCCCTTTTTAGGGACAGCACTGCTCTCCCACCATGGGGAAGGGGAGATAAAAGGACCCCTAAACAAAGCCTGCCTCGCCTCGTACCTAGTAGGAAACCGCAACTGCTTGGACATCCAACAGGCTGGGCAGAGCACTTCAACACCCTCCTCAACAGCGACTCGTCCGTATATGACGAGGCAATTGCAGCCCTCCCACAGCTACCAGTCAATGAGTCACTAACTGCCCCTCCCACCAAGGCCGAGACCCGGAAGGCCCTGAAGCTGACAACGTCAGGAAAAGCACCAGGAGCGGATGGAATCCAGGCTGGCATCTACAAGTATTGAGACGAGGTGCTGACAGACAAGCTGACCGCCCTGTTCCAGTCTATCTGGGAGAGAGGGGAGGTCCCCCAGGATTTCAACTGTCCACATTTACAAACGGAAGGGAGACAAAACATCCTGCGACAACCACCGTGGAATCTCTTTTCTCTGCATCACCGGCAAGATCTTTGCACGCACCATACTGAACAGACTGGTTCACCATGTCTCCAACACAGTCATCCCTGAAGTACAGTGCAGCTTCTGCTCAGGCAGGGGAACATGTGACATGGTGTTTGCCGTACGCCAGATGCAAGAGAAGTGCCGTGAGCAGAACAAGGAGCTCCGCATGGTCTTTGTAGACTAAGGCCTTCGATACGGTGAACCGCCGTGGTCTGTGGAAGATCCTCCTAAAGTTCGGCTGCCCAGACAGCCTAATCCAGCTGATTGCGTCATTCCACGATGGCATGCTGGCGAGAGTACAGGAAAATACGGACATGTCGGATCCGTTCCCTGTGGTAAATGGAGTGAAGCAGGGCTGTGTCCTGGCACCCACACTGTTCTCCATTCACTTCCAGGGTGTTTGAGGCACTGTTGAGAGAGTTTCTCTTCGCTGATGACTGCGCGCTTGCTGCACACATCCATGAGGACATGCAGTTCATTATGGACAGGTTCTCAGCCTCCTGCCGGCGCTTTGGACTCACCATCAGCCTCAGCAAGACCAGTCCATGTACCAACCAGCTGGCTCACAGAACGCCAGTGCCTCCCACTCCCCCACCTGCAATCAAGATCGATGACACAGAGATCAAGTCAGTCGACAAGTTTTGCTACCTGGGCAGCACCCTATGCAGCAACGGAGCCCTTGATGCAGAAGTGACGCTGCGCATCGCCAAGGCCAGCTCCGCCTTCGGCAGACTCAACAACAGGCTGTGGAACAACAAAGGTATCAGGCTCAGCACCAAAATCAAAACCTACAGAGCTGTTGTGCTGACCACCTTGTTGTACTGCTGTGAAACATGGACGACGTATCGCCGTCACATTCAACAACTTGAGCAGTTTCACCAGAGATGCCTACGAAAGATTTCGGCACAAAGTGCAAGACAGGGTCTCCAACCTCCAGGTCATAGAGAGGAGCGGCCTGCCCAGCATCGAAAGCCTGCTGATCCAGTGCTAGCTACGCTGGACAGGACACGTTGTCCGCATGACAGACAGCAGGATCCCGAAGATGCTTTTGTATGGCCAGCTGAAGGAAGGCCACCGTGAACTTGGAAGACCCTGCAAGCGCTTCAAGGACACCTTGAAGACAAACCTCAAAGCCTGTGACATAGAAATCGCTTCCTGGGAAACTGATGCCCTTGACCGCTCTCGCTGGAGGAGGTTGTGCTCTATATGTGCTGTATAATATGATGAGGTGGGGAGTGGGGGTCCTGGGCAACCGTACACACCAAGAGTCAATCGGTATCAACAAAGTGGACAATAAATTACACTGTCATAAGGTGGGAAAGGTAATGTTTTTTGAAGATAGTAGGGCAGTGGTGTTGTTTGATTGTTTCTGGGAGTGAGTTCCATAGGGTGGCGCCTGAATAAACCAAACTGGATTTGAACAAATCAATTCTTGGGATTGGGATATTGACTTTGGGGGAATTCCTTGATGAATTTACAGAGAATTTGTTTATCAGTGTTGGTTTCCTGTCATGATCTTGTGCATTGTTATTTCTTTGTTGTACAAACACACAAAATCACACACACGCACGCGCGCGCACACACACACACACACACACACACACACACACATACACACATGCACAAACACACACAATCACACACACACACACACACACACACACACACACACACACACACACACGCACGCACGCACGCACATGCATGAACACACACAATCACACACACACACACACACACACACACACATACACACATGCACAAACACACCCAATCACACACACACACACACACACACACACACACACACACACACACACACACACACGCACGCACGCACATGCATAAACACACACAATCACACACACACTCATCTCTTCAACTGAAGCAAGACCCATTCGTGTATTCCCATTTCGTCAACTCTTTGAAGGAGCCCCGCAGGTCGATACGCCGATGCACCTTCCCCACCGCGCCAAAGTCAGGGCGAAATAAACAACAAAAGACAATAAAAGACTCTGCACCGGATTCAGTGTTTTATTTGATATCTTTTATTCATCATCACACGACCGGGCCTCTGTTCGTAAAGGGGTTATTCAGTGCATGATTGGTACATGTACAGCGGTGACGGCTGTTAAGTTATTTTTCGGTTGTGTGTGTGTGTGTGTGTGTGTGTGTGTGTGTGTGTGCGTGTGTGTGTGTGTGTGTGTGTGTGTGTGTGTGTGTGTGTGTGTGTGTGTGTTCGCGCGCGCGCATAGGTGTGTGTGTGTGCGTGCGTGCGTGCGTGTGTGTGTATGTGTGTGTGTGTGTGTGTGTGTTCACACGCTTGCGTGTAGGTGTGTGTGTGTGTGTGTGTGTGTGTGTGTGTGTGTGTGTGTGTGTGTGTGCGCCTACAGTGCATGTGCATGCACTCTTGCTAACGTCACACATGCCAAACAATACAGCACGGCACAGTTCGAAACAAATTATAGGACCTAAAAATCAGTTTTGTTAGCCCAACAAAAACCTCATCAAGCACATACCTATTTCGTGAGAAGCATCGCGAGCGGGGTTCTTATATCTATATATGTGACGACGATTTCGGTCAATCAGTACCGATCGAATCGATGAGCTCTCTCTCTCTCTCTTCCTTTCTTCTTTGCGGTCTGAAGGTATTGTACTTCTTTTGTTAATAATCCCAACAAGTACAGAGGCATTACGTTATGTGATATTATTTGTAAGGTATACAGTACAGTTATTAATCGTCGTCTACAAGAGTGGGTTGAAGAAAATGATAAAACCGGGGAACATCAAGCTGGATTTAAAACAAACTACAATTGACCACATGTTTACCTTGCTAGCTTTAATTCAAAAACAGTTTTCTTTGGACCGAAAATTATATGTTGCATTTATAGATTTTGAGAAAGCATTCGATTCTATAAATAGACGAATTCTCTGGTCTATCCTTTTAAAAAACGAAATAAATGGTAAGTTATACCACTGTATAAAGAGTATGTATAATAATGTTATAGTTAAGATAAGGAGTGGAGCCAGATTAACTGACTCTATTAGGTGCACGTATGGCGTGAAACAAGGTGATGTATGCAGTCCTATCTTATTTTCACTTTCTATAAATGAACTAGCTATTGAAGTTATTCAAAATGGAAAACATGGCGCTCTGTTTACAATCGATTACTTTGAGCTTTTTATTTTGTTACTAGCTGATGATTTATCTCCGTATGAACTTAGACAGACACTTAAAATTTACTATGACAAGATTTCGTTTTGGTATTTCATAAATTTCTCAGTATTATCATCGTTACAGGAAACATTCTGCACTTGATTTAAAGTGTCCGTTATACAAAAGTGGAAATGAAGATGAGCTGCATTTTGTTTTATGTTGTCCTGCTTTAACCAGTTTGAGAGTACGGCATATCCCACCTGCTCTTTATAGATATCCCAGTCAATTTCGTTTAAGTCTACTACTAGCATCTGAAAAAGAAAGCGCCATAAGGAATTTGTCAATATACTTGTATAAGGCATTGCATTTCAGATCTGTTGCAACTTCATGATTTTCTTCAGTGACTGTGCTTGTTTGTGTATTGTAGCCCTTCATGAGGGGCAATGGCCTTTATATGAATAAAACATCCGCATCCGCCTCTCTCTCTCTCCCCCCAGTCAGGGGGAGATGAAGGGACAGAGAAAAAAAAGGAGAGGGGTGTGGTGTGGTGTGGTGTGGTGTGGTGTGGTGTGACAGTCAGGGGGAGATGAAGGGGCAGAGAAAAAGGGGTGTGGTGTGGTGTGACAGTCAGGGGGAGATGAAGAGACAGGAAAAAAGGAGAGGGGTGTGGTGTGGTGTGGTGTGACAGTCAGGGGGAGATGAAGGGACAGAGAAAAAGGGGTGTGGTGTGGTGTGGTGTGGTGTGACAGTCAGGGGGAGATGAAGGGACAGAGAAAAAGGAGAGGGGTGTGGTGTGGTGTGACAGTCAGGGGGAGATGAAGGGACAGAGAAAAAGGAGAGGGGTGTGGTGTGGTGTGACAGTCAGGGGGAGATGAAGGGGCAGAGAAAAAGGAGAGGGGTGTGGTGTGGTGTGACAGTCAGGGGGAGATGAAGGGACAGAGAAAAAGGAGAGGGGTGTGGTGTGACAGTCAGGGGGAGATGAAGAGACAGGGAAAAAGGAGAGGGGTGTGGTGTGGTGTGGTGTGACAGTCAGGGGGAGATGAAGGGACAGAGAAAAAGGAGAGGGGTGTGGTGTGACAGTCAGGGGGAGATGAAGGGACAGAGAAAAAGGAGAGGGGTGTGGTGTGGTGTGACAGTCAGGGGGAGATGAAGGGACAGAGAAAAAGGAGAGGGGTGTGGTGTGGTGTGACAGTCAGGGGGAGATGAAGGGACAGAGAAAAAGGGGTGTGGTGTGACAGTAAGGGGGAGATGAGGGGACAGGGAAAAAGGAGAGGGGTGTGGTGTGGTGTGACAGTCAGGGGGAGATGAAGGGACAGAGAAAAAGGAGAGGGTGTGGTGTGGTGTGACAGTCAGGGGGAGATGAAGGGACAGAGAAAAAGGGGTGTGGTGTGACAGTAAGGGGGAGATGAGGGGACAGGGAAAAAGGAGAGGGGTGTGGTGTGGTGTGGTGTGACAGTCAGGGGGAGATGAAGGGACAGAGAAAAAGGAGAGGGGTGTGGTGTGGTGTGACAGTCAGGGGAGATGAAGGGGCAGGAAAGGAGAGGGGTGTGGTGTGGTGTGACAGTCAGGGGGAGATGAACGGGACAGGGAAAAAGGAGAGGGGTGTGGTGTGGTGTCGACAGGGGAGATGAAGGGACAGGAAAAAGGGGGTGTGGTGTGGTGTGACAGTCAGGGGGAGATGAAGGGACAGAGAAAAAGGAGAGGGTGTGGTGTGTGTGTGTGACAGTCAGGGGGAGATGAAGGGACAGAGAAAAAGGGGTGTGGTGTGGTGTGACAGTCAGGGGAGATGAAGGGACAGGAAAAAGGAGAGGGTGTGGTGGGTGTGGTGTGACAGTCAGGGGAGATGAAGGACAGAGAAAAAGGAGGGTGTGGTGGTGTGACAGTCAGGGGAGATGAAGGACAGAGAAAAAGAGAGGTGTGGTGTGTGTGACATAGGGGGTGTGGTGTGGGTGACAGTCAGGGGGAGATGAAGGGACAGAGAAAAAGGGGTGTGGTGTGGTGTGGTGTGACAGTCAGGGGGAGATGAAGGAACAGAGAAAAAGGAGAGGAGTGTGGTGTGGTGTGACAGTCAGGGGGAGATGAAGGGGACAGAGAAAAAAGAGAGGGGTGTGGTGTGGTGTGACAGTCAGGGGGAGATGAAGGGACAGGGAAAAAGGAGAGGGGTGTGGTGTGGTGTGACAGTCAGGGGGAGATACATGGAAGTGAGAAGAGAGAGAGAGAGGAGAGAGAGAGAGAGAGAGAGAGAGAGAGAGAGAGAACCAACGAAATCAAACACCTACATACATCCTCTGCAACAAAAAAAAAACAATTTCTTTGTTCCATCAGAATTCGCGCTGCTAATTGGACACACACACACACACACACACACACACACACACACACACACACACACCACATGTACACCCCTACACATAAAGCACCACATACACACACTAAAGCACGCACTCACATCTCCCCCCCCCCCCTCCACCCACTCCACACACACGAACATTCCACCATCCATCCACATCACGCCAAAACCTCTGTGAAGACAACATCGGTCAATCCCAGCGAGTTTGTTCAGATCGATCACCTCTGTGTCTGTCCGCCTTCCCTGAAGGGAGATCTCTGCGACTTACTAATGAGGACAACGGTCATCAGCAATACGAGACAACCATGACTAATTGATGAGGTCTGGTCATCACCAGTCTGTGGGAGCTCTGATGACAGAGCACAACGGACGCCAGGAGCTATGGCGGCTCGTGGGTGTCAGAATAGCAGACACACTGAAAGAAGGAAGCAGGCGAGAGAAGGAATGTGATGAAAGTGAGTTCTGAGGAAGGGGTACAACACACTACAACACAACACAACACAACACACTACAATACAATACAACACAACACAGAACAACACACTACAACACAACACACTACAATACAATACAACACAACACAGAACAACACACTACAACACAACACAACACACTACAATACAATACAACACAACACAGAACAACACACTACAACACAACACACTACAATACAATACAACACAACACACTACAATACAATACAAAACAACACACTACAACACAACACAACACAAAACAATACAATACAACACAACACAAAACAATACAATACAACACAACACAACACAAAACAAGACAAACACAACACAACACAACACAACACAACACAACACAATACAATACAGCATAACACAATACAACACAACACAAAACAACACAACACACTACAACACACTACAGCACAACACAACACAACACAACACAACACAACACAACACAACACAACACAATACACAAAGCTGGAGGAGAAGAGGGAGATAGGTGTGGGAGGAGTCTGTGCGATAATCGTGTGTGTGTGTGTGTGTGTGTGTGTGTGTGTGTGTGTGTGTGTGTGTGTGTGTGTGTGTTTTCAGACATACGATCGCGTGCAAATTACGCACTCTACATATTATGCATCTGACACACTACATATCATGCATCTGACACACTCTACATATCATGCATATGACACTCCATACAGTATGCATCTGACACACTCTACATATCATGCATCTGAAACACTCTGTACAGTATGCATCTGACACACTCTACATAGCATGCATCTGACACACTCTACACATTATGCATCTGACACACTCTACATATCATGCATATGACACTCCATTCAGTATGCATCTGACACACGCTACATATCATGCATCTGAAACACTCCGTACAGTATGCATCTGACACACTCTACATAGCATGCATCTGACACACTCTACACATTATGCATCTGACACACTCTACATGCCATGCATCTGACACACTCCATACAGTATGCATCTGACACACGCTACATATCATGCATCTGAAACACTCCATACAGTATGCATCTGATACACTCTACATATCATGCATCTGATACACTCTCCATAGCATGCATCTGACACACTCCATACAGTGTGCATCTGATACACTCTACATAGCATGTATCTGACACACTCCATATATTATGCAACTGACACACTCTACATATAATGCATATGACACACTCCATACATTATGCATCTGACACACTCAACATATGCATCTGACATACTACATATCATGCGTCTGACGCACTCCATAAATTATGCATCTGACACACTCCAAACAGTATACATCTGACACTCTTCATACAGTATGCATCTGATACACTCCATATATATATATATATATATATATGTGTGTGTGTGTGTGTGTGTGTGTGTGTGTGTGTGTGTGTGTGTGTGTGTGTGTGTGTGTGTGTTTCAACTCCATGCCAGGTCCAAGGTGTTTGAGGCACTGTTGAGAGAGTTCCTCTTCGCTGATGACTGCGCGCTTGCTGCACACATCCATGAGGACATGCAGTTCATTATGGACAGGTTCTCAACCTCCTGCAGGCGCTTTGGACTCACCATCAGCCTCAGCAAGACCGAGTCCATGTACCAACCAGCTAGCTCACAGAACGCCAGTGCCTCCCCCCCCCCTCCACTCCCACCTGCAATCAAGATCGATGACTCAGAGATCAAGTCAGTCAACAAGTTTTGCTACCTGGGCAGCACCCTATGCAGCAACGGAGCCCTTGATGCAGAAGTGACGCTGCGCATCGCCAAGGCCAGCTCCGTCTTTGGCAGACTCAACAACAGGCTGTGGAACAACAAAGGCATCAGGCTCAGCACCAAAATCAAAACCTACAGAGCTGTTGTGCTGACCACCTTGTTGTACTGCTGTGAAACATGGACGACGTATCGCAATCACATTCAACAACTTGAGCAATTTCACCAGAGATGCATACGAAAGATCCTCAGCATAAAGTGGCAAGACAGGGTCTCCAACCTCCAGGTCCTAGAGAGGAGCGGCCTGCCCAGAATCGAAAGCCTGCTGATCCAGTGCCAGCAACGTGCCTGTGACACAGACATCGCTTCCTGGGAACTGATGCCCTTGACCGCTCTCGCTGGAGGATGCTGTGCTCTAGTGACATAAATACGTTTGAAAAGAAGAGAACGCTGGCTAAAAAGGAGAAGCGTGAGCGAAGGAAGCAGGGCTCAACTTCTGGAGATGTTTTCCCTTGCAACAACTGTGGGAAGTGCTGTGCATCCAGAATCGGCCTCTTCTCCTATATGAGGACACACACCGACAGATAAGCCTGCCTGCCTACTCGTCCGTCGGTCCGACGGGAGACTCCATCATCATCCATACCATACCATAATTATATATACCACCTAATCCACGTGTATCCATACCATACCATAATTATACATACCACCTACTCCACGTGCATCCATACCATACCATAATTACACATACCAGCCACCCCATTTCCTTTAATCTTGCTGCCACAACTGTAAAGGTGATAATCATGTTTGTGATAGCCGCCCATCTTCCAAGACCCTATTTCTATCGTGGTATGTATTCTGGAAACCTGACCTATAATCAGTTGAGTATCAGTTATTCTGATTGTAAGGTCAAGTCGGTGTGTTGTATTCCCAGCAGTTGGTTTATCCTGTTACGTGCTGAATTTGCACACACACACACACACACACACACACACACACACACACACACACACACACACACACACACACACACACACACGCGCGCGCGCGCGCGCGCGCGCGCGCACACACACACACACACACACACACACACACACACACACACACACACACACACACACACACACACACACACAGATGGAAGGAAAAGTTTTTAAAATATAGAGGGACATTATTCCCAGAGAATATAATTAAAGAAAAGATACCGAATTCATCAGCTTGCTATACAAGATTAATAACCTCTACTTTCTTCCATATAAAACTTGATACGCTGAAGACAAAGTATAGTAAAAATGTTACATGCATCTGTGGTAAGCGGTTCAGCTTGCATCATTGCTTGTTTCACTGTCAGCAGTTACGTACCTTCTTGACCAAGTATTTCAAAGGGAATGATTTTTGGAAAAATTGGGCGTGATGAGCTACGGTGATTCATGGGTGTCAGAATGGCAGATTTTGGACCCGACGAATTCTCACGTTCGCGCGCAAAGAAACACAGATGCGTTTGTGTCGTGGAAGCAGGAGAGGGCAGGAATGTGTTGAGAGTGAGCTGAGGTGAAAGGAAAAATACAGTATGGCACAATACAATACAATATACAATACAACATAACATAATACCATGCAATCCAATACATGTATGCAGATGAGGAATGTGTTGGCAGTGAGTTAGTGTGAAGGGAAAAATACAGTATAGCACAATACAATACAGTACAGTAGAATACAATACAATACAATACAGTACAATACAATACCATGCAATCCAATACATGTAGAAAGGCGAGGAATGGACGGGGAAAGCTTGTGTTGGAGGAGTCCCTGTGCACAATAACCATGTGTGTGTGTGTGTGTGTGTGTGTGTGTGTGTGTGCGCGCGCGCGTGCGTGCGTGCGTGCGTGCGTGCGTGCGCGTGTGTGTGTGTGTGTGCACGCTGGTGTGTGTGTGTGTGTGTGTGTGCGCGCGCGCGCGCTATCGTGCACGTGTGTATATGTGTGTGTGTGTTTAGGTGTGCGTATTTGTGTGTGTATATGTTTGTGTCTGTGCGTGTTTGCAGGGGCGTGATTTCGGACCATCTACTCCATGGGCATGAGCCATCTCAGACCGAAACAATCCCCACAGCCTGTCAACCATGCATCTGACAACAGCATTATTTTACTAAAAATCCCCACAGTCTGTCAACCATGCATCTGACAACAGCATTATTTTACTAAAAATCCCCACAATCTGTCAACCATGCACCTGACAACAGCATTATTTTACTAAAAATCCCCACAATCTGTCAACCATGCACCTGACAACAGCATTATTTTACTAAAAATCCCCATAGTCTGTCAACCATGCATCTGACAACATCATCGCTTTACTAAAAATCCGAACAGTCTGTCAGCAATGCATCTGACAACAGCATTACTTTTCTATTAAAAAAAAAAAAAATCCCCCAAATCTGTCTACCATGCATCTGGCAACAGCATCACTTTACTACTTGTCATCTATAGACCTCAGAGTTCTCCGTTACTCGTTGACCATTACACCGATCGGCTCCACTGGGAAGACCTCCCAGTTCTCCGTCACTCCTTGACCATTACACCGATCGGCTCCACTGGGAAGACCTCACAGTTCTCCGTCATTCGTTGACCATTACACCGATCGGCTCCACTGGGAAAACCTCCCAGTTCTCCGTCACTCCTTGACCATTACACCGATCGGCTCCACTGGGAAGACCTCCCAGTTCTCCGTCACTCCTTGACCATTACACCGATCGGCTCCACTGGGAAGACCTCCCAGTTCTCCGACTGGGAAGACCTCCCAGTTCTCCGTCACTCCTTGACCATTACACCAATCGGCTCCACTGAGAAGACACTGATACGCATGTATCCTTCCTTACCACACCAAAAACATACCTTCGAAATCATCTCCTTCTCTCTTGCCATCACAACTGTTACCTGTGTGAATTGCGTTTCTGATATCCACTACTCTACTCCGGCGCCCATTTCTGTCTGTGTAATGCATTCTGGAAACCTAAACCTGATCCCATATTCAGCTGAATGTAAGTCACTCTGAGTGCAAGGTCCAGTCAGTGTCTGTCATCCCGGGGGCTAGGTTTATCAGTCACGTGTCATCTCAACTTATCTAGTTATGCGCGAACACGCACGCACGTACACACACACACACACACACACACACACACACACACACGAAGAGAGAGAGAGAGAAGAGAGACAGATACAGAGAGAGAGAGAAAGAGAGAGAGAGAGTTGAACAATGAGCAAATGTTTTAATGAGGGTAAACTGGATAAGCTGAAAGCTTTACACCATGCCCTCACTCACACACAAACACACACACGCACAGAAAAAGAAAAAAGAAAATCGGTATGGACACTGCAGACAGTAACAACAACAACAACAACAAAAGTTAAACACGAAACATAAAAAAATAACATGGAGAGAGACAGACAGACAGACAGACAGACGGACAGGCACAGAGAGACAGAAAGACCGAGACAAAGAGTGACAGAGACTGGGAGTAGAGATGGCTCTTAGTCTGATATTTGTACACACAGTTATCGCGCACCCAAATACTCAGAAATTAGATTAACCAATAATAATAATAATAATAATAACAATAATGACCATATAGAAGAAAGTAGCTAACTAACTAACTAAATGGATATATGTGTGACCAAGCGCGCTATGCTTGCTCCAACACTATTCACGCACAAGCCACAGCAGACGACAGTTTTCCCTCATAACCCGCGCACAGAATGTGTGACGTCACTCCGCTTACATCATTTTGTCCTCCTCGCCAGGCCACCTGCTGACGGCTTGACCAGTGTCGCGTTGTGGTACGTCATTGGCTGAGAGCAAACTTGTGTTTCTGTTCCACCGTAATTAATTAATAACTCTCTTGTCAGATCAGTAAACTACTAGTATTATATACTGGCAGACTCGTCTTAATTCCATCTTTAAATCTATTCCATTTATGTTCGCCTACGTTAAACTGATCTGACGCAGTTTGTAATTTTCAGTGATGAGCTCGTTAAAACTGACCCTGTTCAGGTGACTTAAATTAAGATTATAAATTCATTTTAAATAATCAACACTTCATTTTACACTCATTATAAAGTAGGCGTTGAGCTCTTTCTTTTGCAACTTATCCGACGTAAATCGGTTCAGGAATCATTTAGAAATCTATCACTGAACACCTTTAAACAAACACAATTGTCATCGGATTCTCTGTGATTAGTGACGATCTGCTTGCAAGCACACGTGACGCACTTTGCGGTCCGCTAAACTTGCATAAATTGGCACAGTGAATGATGAGTGGTCATTTCATACCTGGTCAGTCATCTGACCAGAGCCTGCTCTCTCTCTCTTGCTGTGTCGCGGGCAGTGTGTCGTGTGTGTCCCCACAACAGCTGACACCTCGCTACGTATCGCTGTAAGTACTAGTGTGTAGAATGTGTTGATTTGTAAATTGTATTATTCGACACAGTACTTGTGTTCATATGAGTATGTTCAGTTATTGCTTTGTTTAGTTAATGCTTTGTTCAGTTATTGCTTTGACATGTTAGTCACAGCTCGGCTATGATTGATCTAGAAAATTGCCATGTCGTCATATGCTCGTAGCGGTGTTCCATTTGATTCTTAACGTCACAGTCAGTGACGTCTCTCGACACAGATAGTTTGTTCCAGAATGTTCTAGTGAGTGCGTAAAGTTCATTCACCACTTAATGGTTAAGCCATGATGGTTCTTCATTTAATATCTGGTCTATCAGTTTGCCAGTATTATATCTAATCCACTGATTCATTTGAGTCACTTTGACACAGTATAAGTTTTACCTAGTCTATACTGTCAGTGTACTTTCACCAAGTCAGCATTGTTTCAATCACTTTAACTGCGCTATTTAAATGTATTAGAAATGTCATTTGATGTCAGCGTTTGGTCTTCACACATATGCATTATGTTGTTGCGTATCCCAAACCCGAGTGATAGTCTTTCCATGTATACATGTGCTTTACTATTCACTTGTGTTGACATGTTGTACTTATGGCATTTGTTTGTGTCATTCCAGGCACTGTCTTCTTCTCTTAGTTCTTAGTTCTTCTCTTAGCATTGTCTTCTTCTCATTATTTCTTCTTCTTAGTCTTCTTCTTTTAGAATATTGTAAATAAAACAATAGAAAACCCATTTGTGACTGGCCTCTATATGTTCCTGGCCTGTGCGTGGGATCTTGTCTATCCTTTCAATTAATCACATTTAGTTAAGTCTTTTGTGCCGTACCCTTCAGTAACCACTCGGTACACGGCTACATATGAATAAATGAATAAACAGATAAAAAAATAAATAAATAAATAAATAAAGTGATCAATTAACTAATCAATTAACAGACTGGTTAACAAATTAATATAAAAAAAAGAGTACAAAACCATTCCAAACTCAACATCGCTCTTGCTTTCTAAACCAGTGACAATCATGTCGCATCTTCCGTATGATTAACTAATCAAATAATTCACCACTGTAACAAGAGACGCGTATCTCCTCATCATATCGATGGATGAAATTTAAGAGATGAGATACATATCCTCTCCTCTATATAATTATATCTATGGACCAAATTAGAGATGAGCATTCCTCAAACTTATTAATTTGCGACGCAGGCTTTTACTTTTTTTTTTCTTTTCTTTTTTTTCAGAGACACCTCAGCAAGGGGTATGCAAATGTTGTCTCCCCAAATATAAAGTTGCCCACAGATGCCCAGTTCATTGCAAGCTAATAAATGTCCCTGCTTTTAATTTGATTACGATCGATAATAATAACAAACGGGTTTCACACAGCTCTTGCGATCTTAGCAGTGGACAGAGTCCCCGAGAGGGTCACGTGTGTTTAGCTTACTACCAAAGTGGATGAGATGTGTTTAGTTTACTACCAAAGTGGATCACGTGTGTTTAGTTTACTATCAAAGTGGATCACGTGTATTTAGTTTACTACCAAAGTGGATCACGTGTGTTTAATTTACTATGTAAGAGGATCACGTGTGTTTGGTTTACTATCAAAGTGGATCACGTGTGTTTGGGTAACTATCAAAGTGGATCACGTGTGTTTAGTTTACTATCAAAGTGGATCACGTGTGTTTATTTTACTATCAAAGTGGATCACGTGTGTTTATTTTACTATCAAAGTGGATCACCTGTGTTTAATTTACTATCAAAGTGGATCACGTGTGTTTAGTTTACTATCAAAGTGGATCACCTGTGTTTAGTTTACTATCAAATTGGATCACGTGTGTTTAGTTTACTACCAAAGTTGATCACGTGTGTTTAGTTTACTTTCAAAGTGGATCACGTGTGTTTGGCTTACTATCAAAGTGGATCACCTGTGTTTAGTTTACTATCAAAGTGGATCACGTGTATTTAGTTTACTATCAAAGTGGATCATGTGTGTTTAGTTTACTATCAAAGTGGATCACGTGTGTTTATTTTACTATCAAAGTGAATCACGTGTGTTTATTTTACTTTCAAAGTGGATCACGTGTGTTTAGCTTACTATCAAAGTGGATCACGTGTGTTTAGCTTACTATCAAAGTGGATTATCTGTGTTTAGTTTACTATCAAAGTGGATCACCTGTGTTGCAGTTTTGTTGTTGTTGTTGTTGTTGTTTTAATCAAAGTTGTCAGTCTATATCTTTCTCATATCTCTCTATATCTGTTTTTGTCTGTCTGGTCTGTCTGCCTATCTATCTGTCTCTTTCTGCCTCCCTCCTCCCCTCTCTCTCTCTCCTTCTCTTTCTCTCTCTCTCCCTCTGTGGTGATGGCATCGTTAGTGCTGGCAAGTGTGTATGCAAATGTATATATTCCGTTTCGCTTTTTCCCCATGAATTATTGATGGTATTCTTTGGGCTCCTGGTCCCCACTACATGATGTGCTGCTGTTCTGCTGGCACCGACACTTGTTGCTCGTGGCCACACCCATTTCAAAACTATCATGTCAGTCTGCCCCCCTCCCCAACACCCCACATCCCCCCCAACCCCTCCCCCCCGCCCCCCCCCCCCCCCCCCCCCCCCCACAGCGCCCCCCCCCCCCTTCCTCCCTCACCCCCCTTTTTTTTCTCTATCCTCCCTCCTGTTTCATTCCATTGGGGACGTAGGCCATGCTGGGGGTGGGGGGCGGGGAGAGGGTGGAGGGTCGGTATGGTGAATTATTTATGTCAAAAGGTTGTAAAGTGTAGGTTTGGGAAGGTGAACATTTTTTTTTTTTTTTTTTTTTATCAGATTATGGCGGAACTCGATTTTATAGACTGATATTCGCGTGCGTGTGTGCGTGTGTGTCTGTGTGTGTCTGTGTGTGCGTGCGTGTACGTGAGCGTGTATGCGTGCGCGCGCGCGCGCGCGTGCGCGTGTCTCTCTCTTTCTCCTCTCTCAATGTCTGTCTAAACCTGTCACTCTGTTTATGCATTCTCACCACCCTCTCTCTCTCTCTCTCTCGCTCGCTCTCTCTCTGCGCTTGTGTGCCTGCGTGCATATTCGCGTTCGTGTGTGTGTGTGTGTGTGTGTGTGTGTGTGTGTGTGTGTGTGTGTGTGTGCGTTTCTGTGTGTATGTGTGTGCCTCTGTATGTGCGACTGTGTGTGTGTCTCTGTGCGTTTGCGTGCGCGCGCGTGTGCGTGTGTGTGTAAGGCTAGGGCAAAGAAAGAAAGACAGTGTGACCGAGGGTACCCGTGAGGGAATAAGCGCTTCAGTGTGTGTGTGCAGTGGTCTCTCAGGAGCACATCGTTTCTCAATGCCACCAGCCTTCAGTGTGTGTGTGCTGTGGTCTATGAGGAGCACATCGTTTCTCAGTGCCACCAGCCTGTCTGTCTACACAAAATGAATGGCTTTTCTTGTTATTGCTTTTTCCCCCCGCTTTTGTGTGTGCTTTTTTTTTCAAGTTCAGTTTTGAGTTTCAATATCAGTTTCAAACTGGTTTCAGAGCGTGCGAACCGATCCATATACGCAAAACCACAAATGCG
>NC_134901.1:12367404-12372404 GCF_041734735.1 Babylonia areolata
CTTCAACCTATTGAAAACAATCGCCAAGTATGCAAATTCTTGTGTGACATTTCACGCCCACACGGCAGAGCACCATAAAGAGCGAAAAGAAAGTAATAAAACATACAAAGTCTCATTCATACACATTCTAGCAAGTTAAATTTCGGCATATGAGAAGAAGAAAGAAATCACCAAGTATGCAGTTCTGGCTAAATTTTTTACGTCGACAAAGCACCATAAAAAAAAATTAATAAATAAAAAAACCGAAAGGGAAAAAATCATACACCTTTCCAAAAGAGAGAGGAGTTTCGTGCAAGTTTGTCGGCGTTTTCTAAGTGAAGAAAAGAAAGAAAAAGGGAGCAGAATGGAGGAGGAGTAGAATGGAGGAGACGAAGGAGAAAGGGACGAAATGGTGGAGGGAGGAGGAGGAGGGTGGGGAAGGAAGGGATGAAGAAGGGTGTAGGGGTAGGGATGTAAGGGTGAGGGTGAAGGGGTGGGGGTGAGGGAATCGATCACTGAGTAAGACCCTAACACAATCTCGCCAAGTGGTCGGATTGCTGCACCGAAAAAAACGAAAAAAAAAAGGCGGGGCGGGTGTGTGGGGGTTGGGTGTGGGATGGGTGGTTCTTTCGCTTTTCGAACTGCTCTTAACATTCAGACAGCTCTCTGGGGAATTTATCATAAACTCTTTGCTGTTGTTGTTGGTTGATTTTAACTTCTTCTTCTTCTTCTTCTTCTTCCCCTTCTAGCTCGTTCGTTCTGGCTTATACAAAAAATAAATCTCCAAGTATGCAATTCTGGTGAAACCTTTGACGCCGACAGAGAACCATTTAACGTTAGAAAGAGAGAAGAAATAACTTTCCAAAAGAGAGAGAGAAGTTAAAAACTAAAAAGAAAAAAGAAGGAAACAATGAATGAAGGATGAGGTGGCGAGGGATGCAGAGAGGGGGGCGATAGGAAATGAATGAATGAATGAATCAATGAATGAATAAATCAATGAATGAATCTTTATTTTCCAACGGTGAAGACATTAGCACTTTGGCCGACTTACACATCTGCCATTGATCTAAGAGATACACAAACACATAGGCATATAAATGCTGCTATACTTAATACATGTATAATGTACAAGTTTAGCACAGCGTCAAACTGAGAGACACAACATCGCTCACATCTGTACGAAACGGAAGCGAGTAACACACAGACACACGCACACACACGCACACACACACACTAACACACACACACACACACACACACACACACACCAAGGGAAAAACAACAACAACAAAACCCTAGCATGAATGCTACACATGAATGACTCAAGTGAAATTAACACAGAAAAGTAATGATAAAATTTAAAACACAGATGTAAGAGACAAAAAAATAGCAAATAAGGCGATGGGAAATAGGGAAATATGGGATGGTTCACAATTTGTAATGCATGTTAGTATACAAAATCGTAGACATGACCAGACTAGGGTTTGATTTCGTTAGTTTATGTCCACTGTAAGGAGAACACATTCAGATCTCTGAAAACAATGTTCTATGGCGTGATACGTTATCAACTAACTGACGCATTTCGACATAGTTTGTAAGGATTGTCAGTGACAATATTATACCAGATTTTCGGTCTGGCTTTCGGCACGCATGTACTGTCCAAGTTTCTCTTTGAATGTTGTGGTGGAAAAAGGTTCTTTGGGGCGTTTGGGGGGATTGTTCCAACAGTGCGTGCCGGAGTATGCCGAACTCGATTTATAAAGGTCTATTCTTGGTTTGGGTAGAGTAAGTGTCGCATTTCGGGAGTTAGGGTTGCGAATTTCATAGCAGACAATGGTTTAGTGGAAATAAGTAGGACATTTACCGAATATAATTTCATGAATAAGTATGCACTTATTCAATATTAGGTGCTTAGTCAAGGGAAGAGGTGCTGGCAGTTGATGACTGCGTGTGTTTCCTAAAACACCATTGAGGTGTTTTACAGCACGTCTGTGTACAGAATCTAGTTTTTTTCATGTGCACTTCGCTGCAGTTGTCCCACACGTTTGAAACGTAATTAATTCTAGACGTGATATGAGAATGGAAAAAGAAATAGGAAGCCTCTGGACTGACGACATGTTTTAAACGGGATAACAGGTAAACATTTTTTGCAACTGACCTTGATAAAGAACTGATGTGTGCCTCCCATTTTAGCTGGTTGTCAATAACGACACCAAGGTGTCGATGTTCTGTAATTTGTTCAATAGCGTGGCCATCGATTGACAACGTGAGTGGATTTAAGCCACACTGGTGCTTTTGGAGAGTGGCTACAATCATACTCTTTGTTTTTTCTGGGTTAAGGAGCATATTATTTTCTGTACACCAGTTGGATACTTCAGTTAGGCTGGTTTGTAATCTATCATTAATGTGCTCTAAATTTACTCCGTTTCTATGAAGAGAAGAGTCATCTGCAAACATGTCGCATGATACTGCAGATGAGGAGATACATAATGGAAGATCACTGATATAAAGGTTGAACAATAGGGGGCCAAGCACAGAGGCTTGGGGAATGCCCATTTTAGTTATTCCTACATCCGAAAAAGTCCCGTTTACTAATACAGTCTGTTTTCTTTCTTTTAAGTATGACTCAAAGAACTTAACAGAATTTGTATCAAGCTGATAAACCCGTAGCTTTTCAAGAAGTATTCGATGGTACGAGATCAAATGCTTTCTTCAAATCTATAAATACTATTCCGTTGATTTTTGTGTCATTTATAGCTGTGAGCAGTTTATCTAAGAGACTAGTGAGGGCTGTCTGACAGGAGTGTTTTGGGCGAAACCCTGACTGATTTTGATGAAGCAAGTTGTGCCGGTCAAGATATTGCAAAAGGTGATTGTGTACGTGTTTTTCAAGTGGTTTAGAAAGCGATGACAGTATCGATATTGGTCAGTAATCGTTGAGGTCTGAGGGATTTTTTACTTTAGGTAGTGGTATAATTTTGGCAGTTTTGAACATAGTTGGAAAAAGAGTTTTTGAAATACTGAGGTTATAAATATATGTCAGATGATGCACTAGAAGCAATAGAAGCAGAATTTTATTGCTGAATCCGTCACAGCCATGTGTATTTTTTTGTCCAAGGTTGGATATGTATTTACCGACCTCGTAAACGGTTAGTTGTGGAATGTGAAATGTATCTTGATGGCTGAGCCTGTCTGAACAAAATGATTTTAGACTGGCTGGACATTTATACTGATCTGAGTTATGTTCAGACGATTTGTCAAACTTTCCGCGATGGATAGGAAGTGGTTGTTAAAGTCTGTTGCTGTGAAACAATCAGATTTCAATGATTTACCAGGAAAGGACTTATTGGTCAGTGCATTGAGAGCTTTCCATATGGATGAAGTATTGTCTGATTCCGACGTCGCTATCCTGTTAAAATATGTCTTTTTGGCCTGACGGACTAAGAACTTCACGTGTTTTCTTTGTTGCTTAAACGCGGAATAGTTTGGTTTTTTTTGCTTTCTTAAGTTTATCTCTTATTTTGATAACTATTGGTATGATGACAGTAAACCAAGGAGGTGTTGATGAATTTCCTACCCGTTTTCTTCTAACTGGGGCATGCTTGTCATTAACAGATGAAAAGATTCTATGAAATTCCGCGACCGCTTCATCTGGATCGTTAGATTCATAAATTTCCTTAAATGAGCATTCGCTAAGATCATGGAGAAAATCAACTTCGTTAAGTGCTTATACGATCGATATGTGATGGTGGAGTGGGTTCTAGTTCTAGCTGTTGATATCTTACAGGCAACTGTACACTGTATAGTGAAGTGGTCACTGATACTGGTCTGGTGTACCTGAGCACTTACGACTCTGGATTATTGACATAGATCTGGTCAATCAGAGTTTAGCTGGATGACGTAACTCGCGTTGCTGACTGTATCACTTGGTGTAAATTTAACAGAGATATGGTAGGGAAGAGATAGGGAAGGACAAGGAGGAGGAAGAAGGAGGAGGGGGTGATAGGGAAGGACAAGGAGGAGGAGGAAGGAAGAGGGGGGGAGATAGGGAAGGACAAGGAGGAGGAAGAAGGAGGAGGGGGGAGATAGGAAAGGACAAGGAGGAGGAAGAAGGAGGAGGGGGAGATAGGAAAGGACAAGGAGGAGGAGGAAGGATGCAGAGAGGGGGGGGGGGGATAGGAAAGGACAAGGAGGAGGAAGAAGGAGGAGGGGGGGAGATAGGAAGGACAAGGAGGAGGAGGAAGGAGGAGGGGGGGATAGGGAAGGACAAGGAGGAGGAGGAAGGAAGAGGGGGGGGGGAGGGTAGGAAAGGACAAGGAGGAGGAAGAAGGAGGAGGGGGAGATAGGAAAGGACAAGGAGGAGGAGGAAGGAGGAGGGTGGAGATAGGAAAGGACAAGGAGAGAAGAAGGATGCAGAGAGGAGGGGGGGGGATAGGAAAGGACAAGGAGGAGGAGGAAGGATGCAGAGAGGAGGGGGGGGGGGATAGGAAAGGACAAGGAGGAGGAGGAAGGATGCAGAGAGGGGGGTGGGGGTGATAGGAAAGGACAAGGAGGAGGAAGAAGGAGGAGGGGGGAGATAGGGAAGGACAAGGAGGAGGAGGGGGGAGGGTGTGATAGGGAAGGACAAGGAGGAGGAGGAAGGAGGAGGGGGGTGGCGGAGGGAGTTGGAGGTTAGGGGGCAGGTGGGTGGGGGTGGGGTGATGGGAACGATCACTGAGGGAACGTCTAACACAATCTCGCCAAGTGGAGTGGCCGTCTTGCTGCACTGGACAAACAAAAAAAAAAAAAAAAAAAAAAGAGAAAAGGGGAGGGGTTGGGGGGGGGGGGGGGGGGGGGGGGGGGGAATGAAACAAAATAAGACAGCGGTCCCCTCCCCTTGCATTGCTCGTTCGCATTCATCACAGTTCTCTGGGGAATCTCTCTGGGGAATCTCTCGTGAACTTGAAAAAAAAAAAGTAACATCGCATTGTCTTTCCTTTCAGTTTTGACAATTCTGTTTTTATATTTTATTTCATTTTATT
>NC_134901.1:12377404-12389904 GCF_041734735.1 Babylonia areolata
TCTATTGACTGAAACAGAAGTCCATGAAATCCTGAAAGAAATGATAAAATCCTGTGACTTCGATCCTATGCCAGCCTTTGCCTTTTCCCAGTGTGTCTCACAGCTTCTCCCCACAATCATCAATATTGTCAGCTCATCCCTTCTCACTTGAACGTTTCCATCCACTTTCAAAATTGCAATCGTCCGGCCTCTTCTGAAGAAATCCAACCTTGAAGCAAACATTTTGAAAAACCATCGACCAGTTTCTAAACTTCCTTTCCTGAGCAGCTCACAACCACCTTTGTTTCAACAATCTCAATCACCCCTTTCAGTCTGCCTATCGTGCTGACCACAGCACCGAAACCACTCTCCTCCACATCCAGAATAATCTACTGCTAGCGTCCGACTCCGGACTAATTTCCTTTCTCAATCTTTTCGACTTGTCAGTCGCCTTTGACACGATACCATTCAATCCTTCTTTCCCGTTTTCATTTTACATTTGGTATCAACGGCACTCTTCTCAACTGGTTCAAATCTTATCTCACTGATCGATTCCGGTCTGTCGTTGTTGATAATTTCCAGTCTGAACCCGTTAAAATCAAACATGGAGTCCCTCAGGGATCTGTTTTAGGCCCAGTGCTCTTCACACTGTACACTGGTATTACCAATCACCATAATATCGGTCATCATTCTTATGCTGATGACACTCAACTCCAGAAGAGTGATACCCCTGAAAAATTGTCGTCGCTCTTGCGAGAAACATACAACTGTTTCCTGGACATTCAAAAATGGATGACTCTAAATAAATTACAATCTAACAACACACTGTCCATGCAAAAAATTATCAGTCACACATGTCAATCCTGCTACAGTCAATTGCGACGCATCAGTTCCATTCGGAAATATCTGTCCACCGACGCAACATCTAGATTTGTCGATTTCTTTCATCCTCTCTCGCCTTGACTACTGTAACTCTCTATTGTCTGGTTTGCCTGATTCATCCATTCAATCCCTTCAGCGCATACAAAACTATGCTGCCCGACTCGTCCTCAGAAAGAAAAAGATCTGAGCACATCACTCCTCTTTTGCAACATCTCCATTGGCTCCCTGTCTCACACAGAATAAAGTACAAGGTCAGCACTCTATATTAGTATGTATTCACAAATCTGCCCCTTCCTATCTCTGTGACTGCCTTCACCTCTACACTCAATCTCGCTCTCAACGATCGGCTTCGGATCTACGCTGTTTTCGCATACCCAGATTCAAACACTCCATTGCTGACCGCCGTTCTTTCTCTATCTCTGAACCTTGCAATCGGAGTGAACTTCCTCTTTCGCTTGTCTGGTCTTCAAACCCACCTCTTCCAAAGATAGTCTCCATTCACTGCCTCAGTTTCTCCAGTTTTAGATTTATGCATGCGTGTGAATGAATGGTGCGAAAGCGCTTTGATTTGTCTCTGCACAAGATTCAGCGCTATATAAATATCGTTATTATTAACATTGAGTATTGCCCGTGTATAACTGTGATTATTGTGTCAGCAATTCGCTGTGCCTTTTTTTTTTTTTTCTGCCCCATAATCTGCGCCATTTCATTTAGATTTCCCCGTACACGCCCGCACCCGGGTTCATCCGCCACAGTTTCAGCGTCGGCAGTCAGCAGGGAACCATCGCTGTTAGGTCGCCAGGAGGCCACACACTAGAGGAGACCCTGCACTGCTGCTGAGTCACTTCGGTGGTGTTCAGTGGTGCCTGTTCTGATTCAACGTACTCAGGACAGCACCTATTAAGCCCCCTACTAACGACAATAATGGCTTAGTCGCGGAGCCAGACTGAGTGAGCGTCCCTCCCAGAGTGGAGACCGCCACCACATCCCGCAAACAACAGTTCCCCATGAATCTGCCGACACTGAAGACACTGACAGGACTCACCCCAAGCACGGAAGTGGAGGGGTATCAAAACTGAGGTCACCACGAGAGCAGGGCATGAAAGGCCACAGACTTTGTGACTGTTTTGTTTATATTGATGATGATGGATGAGGAGGAGGATGACGATGACGATAACGATGTTGCTATGGAGGTCCATTTTGGTTTGGGACTGCATGACAAGGCTGTACTCTACGCTTCCTGTCATAATGATATCCCAGTGTTAACCAGGCCCGAGAGATAGAGACATTTGCAGTGTTGGTCAGGTAATTAGAGCAACATACCCAAAGACGCATCCTTGAAGTGGATGACACTCGACTGTGTGGTCCCAGTCTCCCCATTTAAGTCCACAGCACACTCAACTCTGGGTAGGAGCCGGCCACGGGCCAAAAAACCCACCTCCGCTGGGATTCGAACCCGCGTCCTCCCAGCCATCAGTCCGCGACGCTAACCACTTCGCCACGGCGGCTGGTTAAGTTGACATTTTAGTATTTTGTATATGTGCATGTGTGCGACATTCAAGTGTTTATGTCTTTTCAATATGACACATTGAATGACTGTGACTTTTTGTGTATTGTCCATGTGTTTTACACCACAAATCAATTTATCTTTAGAGATAACAAAAGTATTCAGTATTCTGAAGAGAAATTGGAGAAAAAAAAAAGAAAACAGAGAGAGACATTGAGAGAGAAAGACAGAGACAGAGAGAGACAGAGAGAGACAGAGAGTGAGAGAGAGTGAGAGAGACAGACAGGCATAGACGAAGACAGAGACAGAAAGACAGAAACAGGGAGGCAGAAATAGCGAACAGAGTAACGAGAGTAGATCTGAACGGGCTCTCTCTTTCACCCACATCCCTGGTCCTGTAGTTCACCCACATCTATGGTCCTGTAGTTCACCCACATCTATGGTCCTGTAGTTCATCCACATCCCTGGTCCTGTAGTTCACCTACATCTATGGTCCTGCAGTTCACCCACATCTATGGTCCTGTAGTTCATCCACATCCCTGGTCCTGTAGTTCACCTACATCTATGGTCCTGCAGTTCACCTATATCTATGGTCCTGTAGTTCACCCACATCCCTGGTCCTGTAGTTCACCCACATCCCTGGTCCTGTAGTTCACCTACATCTATGGTCCTGTAGTTCACCCATATCCCTTGTCCTGTAGTTCACCCACATCCCTGGTCCTGTAGTTCACCCACATCCCTGGTCCTGTAGTTCACCTACATCCCTGGTCCTGTAGTTCACCCATATCCCTTGTCCTGTACTTCACCCACATCCCTGGTCCTGTAGTTCACCCACATCCCTGGTCCTGTAGTTCACCCACATCCCTGGTCCTGTAGTTCACCTACATCTATGGTCCTGTAGTTCACCCACATCCCTGGTCCTGTAGTTCACCCACATCCCTGGTCCTGTAGTTCACCCACATCCCTGGTCCTGTAGTTCACCTACATCTATGGTCCTGTAGTTCACCCATATCCCTTGTCCTGTAGTTCACCCACATCCCTGGTCCTGTAGTTCACCCACATCCCTGGTCCTGTAGTTCACCCACATCCCTGGTCCTGTAGTTCACCTACATCCCTGGTCCTGTAGTTCACCCACATCCCTGGTCCTGTAGTTCACCCACATCCCTGGTCCTGTAGTTCACCTACATCTATGGTCCTCTAGTTCACCCACATGTCATGTCTACATACTATAGCCCCCAAAGCGACGCTGCTGTTATGTCATCTTGATTTCAAGAGACATCCAGAGTGCACATAAACGACCAAACACAACACGTATTGTGAGAGGGGCATGCTTATCAAGCAGTTCCTGGAGGGAAGCGTTGTAAAATGTGATCAGGTCACTGGTATACAGACTGGTGGCAAATACTTCTGAAACATCAGCTTTTAAAAGATTAACATTTAAAGATCTGTAATTGCGTGAGTAAACATGTTTCTTTATCTTTACAGGCTTTATAAGCTTAAGATTAAATGATATCACAGAGTGGTCAGAGATGAGTTTGTCAACAAGATCTGTCAGACTGTTCTCACTGTTTGTTATGACCCAGTCTAATAATGTGTGACCGTGACGGTGGGTGGCAGCCTTAGCAAGCTGTTGTAAACAATGGTTTTCAAGTTTTTTTGTTTGCTTTTTTTTTTTAAAAGAGAAGCAACATTTGCTTCAGAAGTTGAATTAAAATTAAAATCACCACCAATAAAAATGTTATCACGTGAGATAAAACAATCCAGCAAATTACAAAATTCACCGATAGACATTTAGTTGGAATGTTTGTTCTTTTTGCTTGGTGGTGGTCTATAGACTGTGAGGACAGTAACATGCTGGTTCCCGTAGAACAGCCGAATTGGCCAACTACAAAACGGAACAGGGATCAACAACCCTCCCTCCCTTTTCAACTTTTAATGGTAACACTCGAAACCCTGCTCTCCATCCCCCCATACCTCCAGGCCTGCCCCTCTCAACACCACACCCCCGCCTTTTCACTTGAACGACAAGACACCCCGCCCTCAGCCCCTCCTTGCCTCCCCCCCTCCCCCCACACACACCCGCCTGTTCACTTGAACGACAAGACACCCCGCCCTCAGCCCCTCCTTGCCCCCCCCCGCACACACACACCCGCCTGTTCACTTGAACGACAAGACACCCTGCCCTCAGCCCCTCCTTGCCTCCCCCCCCCCTCCCACACACACACACACCCGCCTGTTCACTTGAATAACGACAAGACAGCGGCCCGGAAACTCTACGGAGGACTGGAGGACCTGCGACGTACTGCCGCCTTTGTCGAGGAGAAGGGGGAATCCATCTGATAAATGACGAACGAGTCAACAAAAACAACAACGACAAGACACTCCGCCCCCAGCACCTCCTTGCCCCCCCCCCCCTCCCCCCCACCCCACCGCCCACCCACCCCGCCTTTTCACTTGAATAACAAGACACCCCCCAGCCCCTCCTTGCCCCCACCCCCACCCCCACCCACCCCGCCTCTTCACTTGAATAACAAGACACCCCACCCCCAGCACCTCCTTGCCTCCCCCCTCCCCTCGCCTTTTCACTTGAATAACGACAAGACATCCCCCCCCAGCCCATCCTTCCCCCCCCTCCCCCGCCCACTCACCACATCTTCGAAGCCCTCCTTATTTTCTCCCCCACCGTCCTCCGCAGTTTGCACACATGAATAACAGCACACTGGCAGGAGAATGATTACTTTGCACACATGAATAACAGCACACTGGCAAGAGAATGAACACTTTGCACACGTGAATAACAGCACACTGGCAAGAGAATGAACACTTTGCACACATGAATAACAGCACACTGGCAGGAGAATGAACACTTTGCACACATCAATAACAGCACACTGGCAAGAGAATGAACACTTTGCACACGTGAATAACAGCACACTGGCAGGAGAATGAATACTTTGCACACGTGAATAACAGCACACTGGCAAGAGAATGAACACTTTGCACACGTGAATAACAGCACACTGGCAGGAGAATGAACACTTTGCACACATCAATAACAGCACACTGGCAAGAGAATGAACACTTTGCACACGTGAATAACAGCACACTGGCAAGAGAATGAACACTTTGCACACATCAATAACAGCACACTGGCAAGAGAATGAACACTTTGCACACGTGAATAACAGCACACTGGCAGGAGAATGAATACTTTGTACACATGAATAACAGCACACTGGCAAGAGAATGAACACTTTGCACACGTGAATAACAGCACACTGGCAAGAGAATGAACACTTTGCACACATGAATAACAGCACACTGGCAAGAGAATGAACACTTTGCACACATGAATAACAGCACATTGGCAAGAGAATGAACACTTTGCACACATGAATAACAGCACACTGGCAAGAGAATAAAAACTTTGCACACATGAATACAGCACACTGGCAGGAGAAGGATACCAGCCCAAGAGACGACGACCACTGCAAGTCTTGCTGTTCCTCCCCCCCCCCCCGACCCCCTGCCCCCTCCTCTCCCCCCCCCCCCACCCCCCCCCCATCTATTCCTCTGCTCCCTCTTCCCCCCTCCATCCTCATCCTTCACCCTCACCCTCCACGTCGGTCGCTTCGTTGTCGGCACGTGTGCAAGTCTCATCCATTTGACATCACTTCTTACCCGGCTCCCATCTCATTGCACCTCCCCCCCCTCCCCCCCCTCTCTCTCTCTTTCTCTCCTTTCTCGAGGGACATGGAGATGTGATTGTGTCGAGGCGCCAGTATGGTGGGACAAACAACGTCAAAATGTGCAAATTCCATCACAAGATGAACAGTCAGTTGGATGGGGGAGAGCGGGCGGCCATTAATCATCGTATAGGTTTCTGTGTGAGAATGGTGTGTTTGTGCTCTGAGTGTGTGTGAGAGAGAGGGAGGGGAGTGTGTGGGGGCTGGAGGGAGGATGGGAGAAGAAGGGAAGGAGAGGGGAAGGAGAGTGGGCGATACAGACAGAGAGAGAGAGAGAGAGATACAGAGAGAGACAGAGGCAGACAGGCAGGCAGGCAGGCACACGGAGACAGAATGAGGTAAAGAGAAAACGAAATCATGACATCCAGAAAGAGAGCTCACAACATTATAGTTTATGTCGTTTTGTTATTGCTAATGCAGACGTCTGTACCGTTGGACATCAGCTAAGACAAGAAAGCTACGTTGTTATGGCCACGTAACAATGTCCAATGGCCTTGCAAACACAATCACAAACACGATCACTAACACAGTCACAAACATAGTCACAAACAGTCACCAACACAATCACTGCCACAGTCACAAACACAATCACAAACACAATCACAAATATAATCACAAACACGGTCACAAACAGTCACCAACACAATCACTACCACAGTCACAAACACAAACACTAATACAATCACAAACACAATCATAAACACAGTCACAAACACAATCACAAACACGGTCATAAACACAGTCGCAAACACAGTCACAAACACAATCACAAAAACAATCACAAACACAGTCATAAACACAGTCACAAACACAATCACAAACAGTCACCAACACAGTCCCAAACACAATCACAAACACGGTCACAAACAGTCACCAACACAGTCACTAACACAGTCACAAACACAATCACAAACACGGCCACAAATAGTCATCAACACAGTCACCAACACAATCACAAACACGGTCACAAACAGTCACTAACACAATCACTAACACAGTCACAAATACAATCACGAAAACGATCACTAACACAGTCACAAACGCAAACACAGTCACAAACACAATCACAAACACAACACAGTCATAAACACAGTCACAAACACAGTCACAAACACAATCATAAACAAATCACAAACACAATCACAACACAATCATAAACACAGTTACAAACACAGTCACAAACACAATCACTAACACAATCACAGTCACAACCATAGTCACAAACACAATCACAAACACAATCACAACACAATCATAAACACAATCACAAACACAATCACAAACACAATCATAAACACAGTTACAAACACAGTCACAAACACAATCATAAACACAGTTATAAACACAGTCACAAACACAATCATAAACACAGTTACAAACACAGTCACAAACACAATCATAAACACAGTTATAAACACAGTCACAAACACAATCATAAACACAGTTACAAACACAATCATAAACACAATCACAACACAATCATAAACACAATCATAAACACAGTCACAAACACAATCACAAACACAATCATAAACACAGTTACAAACACAGTCACAAACACAATCACAAACACCGTCACAAACACAATCACAAACACAGTCACAAACACAGTCACAAACACAATCACAATCACTAACATAGTCACAAGCACAGTCACCAACACAATCACAAACACAATCACAAACATAGTCACAAACACAGTCACTAACACAGTTACAAACACAATCACAAACACAATCACAAACAGATTCACAAACACAATCACAAACACAGTCACAAACACAATCACAAACACAATCATAAACACAAACATAGTCACAAACACAATCATAAACACAAACATAGTCACAAACACAATCACAAACACAAAGATAATTACAAACACAGTCACAAACACAATCACAAACAAACACAAACACAATCACAAACATAGTCACAAACACAATCACAAACATAGTTACAAACACAATCACAAACATAGTCACCAACACAATCACAAACACAGTCACAAACACAATCATAAACATATTCACAAACACAATCACAAACACAAAGATAATTACAAACACAGTCACAAATACAATCACAAACACAATCACAAACACAGTCATAAACACAATCACTAACATAGTCACAAACACAGTCAAAAACACAATCACAAACACAGTCAAAAACACAATCACAAACACAGTTACAATCACAATCACAAAGACAGTTACAAACACAGTCACAAACACAGTCACAAACACAATCACAAACACAGTCACAAACACAATCACGAACACAGTCACAAACAGTCACAAACACAGTGTTCCTAGGGAGGGACGTTAAAAAAACATTTGCAACAACCCAGGATCCTATATCACAAGAAGAAAAAGGAGGAGGAGGAGGAGCGTTTCGAATCATGAATAAATGTTACCATGTGTTTGCCACATTTAAAAGACAAAAATGCGCATACCATTTACATTCAAATTCACTGTTTCTCTTTTGAGAAGGAATTAAGACAACTGTGACTTTCAAACATTGTTTATGTAAAATACATCACGAAAGCATTTCTCTTATTCGAGAAAACAGAATATTATGTATCTTTTTATTATCATTATAACGTATTGTGTATTCTTCGCGATGCTGACAATAAACTGTATTTCTCGTCTTGAGAAACATGTCTTACGCCAAAAACAAAACAAGAGAAGCTATGCCTTTAAGACTCACTTGTGAAACGCACTTCATCTAAGAAAGGAATCTTTTTTTTTTTTAATTTAAAAAAAAAAAAAAGAGAGAGAATAATTTTAAAAAATATGTTCTGTACTACACATTATTAAGTTTAAAAAGGGTACAGGAGTTGGGATTTTACCACAGACGTTAAGTTTGGAAGCAAAACGACTTACCACAAGGTCCAAATACATCTGACCACTCACATAAAAAAAAAAGAAGTAGAACAAAAGAAGCAAACTTCCGACTTTAGCGCCACGATGAACTGATTACCGTATTTGACTTGATAACATAATTTTAATCATGTTATTTTGATGTATCTCTATTATTTTATTTCATTTTCTTTCTTTCTTTTTCTTTCCTTCTACAGGAGACATTGCCATTGCCTCAGAAGCACCGCAACATGTTAGTTTTCTCTAGATTTGCGAAGAGTGGTGCACGCTACCAAGGTGCCATCGATTTTTTTCTTTCTTTTTTTTTGTGTGTGTGTTAATTCAGTATCCACTTTGAAATATTCATATGTAGTGGACACGCCGAGCTTGTTCCATTGGAGTGGAGCGGAGCTTGTGGAGTGATGACCTAGAGGTAACGCGTCCGCCTAGGAAGCGAGAGAATCTGAGCACGCTGGTTCGAATCACAGCTCAGCCGCCGATATTTGCTCCCCCTCCACTAGATTTTGAGTGGTGGTCTGGACGCTAGTCATTCGGATGAGACGATATACTGAGGTCCCGTGTGCAGCATGCACATGTGCAAATGACACCCACATGTTTTTCTTTTTACATAATAATTGATGTGTGCATGGTGATAAGTGAAGGGTGTGCCAGTAGTTTCTTTGATTTTTGCTGACGGGCATTTTATTTCATTTTAGTTTATTTTAAGTGAGCCTAAAGAAAATTTTCTGGTTTTGGTTGACGCAGATAATAAAGTATTTTGAATTGAATTGAACTGAATTGAAGAACCCACGGCAACAAAAGGGTTGTTCCTGATAAAATTATGTTAAAAAAGTCCACTTCGATAGGAAAAACAAATAAAACTGCACGCAGGAAAAAATACAAAAAATGGGTGGCGCTGTAGTATAGCGACACGCTCTCCCTGGGGAGAGCAGCCCGAATTTCACACAGAGAAATCTGTTGTGATAAAAAGAAATACAAATAAATACAAGTATGCGTTCTGTCCAGATTTTGCATTTCTTTTAATTGCGAGCAAGAAAAAAACGATGACATTCCGTCTTCAAACCCAAACAAACGTTTCGGAAACTAACGGGGAAGAGCCCAATGCATTTTCTGGATCCGGAGTCTTAACGGAAAAAAAAACGTTCATGATCCGTATATGCAGCTTAATCCGGAGACTTACAGCATACCATTAGTATAACTTTGAAGGCCTTTTTTACTATGTTAATTCCAATTTTGATATTGGCAGACAAACTATTTCCAGGAAAATGAATTTGTTAAAGTTTACCACGGACACATGCACACAGACAGACACACACATGGACACAAAGACAACCGAACACCAGGTCATTTCATAGATTCTGTGTCTTTATATTATCTTTACACAACACCAGGTCATTTCATACACTCTGTGTCTTTATATTATCTTTACACAACACCAGGTCATTTCATAGACTCTGTGTCTTTATATTATCTTTACACAACACCAGGTCATTTCATAGACTCTGTGTCTTTATATTATCTTTACACAACACCAGGTCATTTCATAGACTCTGTGTCTTTATATTATCTTTACACAACACCAGGTCATTTCATAGACTCTGTGTCTTTATATTATCTTTACACAACACCAGGTCATTTCATAGACTCTGTGTCTTTATATTATCTTTACACAAGTGAGTCAACTAGAAGAAAAGAGAGCCCAAGTGAAATCCCCTGGCGGCTAGTGAAAGGAGAAAGGGTCAAAGAGCAGACCCTGCAGCAACAGGCACCACTGAATCCTGAAGCTGCTCACCTTCAGGAAGAAACAACATGCCCACGGGACACAGGGAGAGAGAGAGAGGGGGGGGGGGGGGGGGGGGGGGGGGGGGAGAGGGGCAGAGAGCGAACGAACGAACGAACAAACGAACGAACGTTTTTTTTCATGAGGGAAGTGGAATAAGCATGCCCTTAGGGCAAAGAGAAATGAAATCAAAATACTCGAAAGGTTATAGAAGTACATAAATGACATTCAAATACATTCAAATGCACAGTAAACATTTAATCATAATGCAATAACAAAAATGTCTATACACATTCATTTGAAGGTGTCAGCAACTTCTTTAATTAAATGAGCATGATAAGCATTTTTGAATTTATTTAATGAGGTGTGGTTATGCAGAGAGGATGGAATATTGTTCCAGAGCAAACCACCAGAATACATGAGGCTGGATTTAAAAAGATCAATTCTAGGAAGAGGCAGCATTAACTTATGAGAATGGCGATTAATATCAAAATGAAATGAACTAGTAATTGATGGTGCAGCACTACCAGAAAATATTTTGAACATGAAAACTGCTTTGTTAAACTTGAGTTTCAAGTTCAGTAGAAGAATGTCCAACATAGTGTAGTCTGTAAAGGACAAGGAGGAATATTTAAGTAAAACTAATTTCAGAGCACGTCTATAAAGGCTATGCAGAGGTTTGAGAATATTTTCGCTGGCCAGATCCCAGACTGTGGATGCATAATTTATATGAGATTCAATGAAGGCATGGAAAAACATTTTACGGGAATGGATATCTAAGAAATGTTTTATCTTGGATAGCTGATAGATCTTTTTAGAGAGAGTATTGCATATCATTCCAGCATGCTCAGACCACGATAGGTTGTTGTCAGTTACTACCCCTAGAACTTTGTGGAACTCAACTTCATCTACGATTTTACTATCAATAAACAGAGGAAGACAAATATCAGAGATATTCTAGCGCCTTTGTCAGGTGGTTATCATCATATATTTTGTTTTATGTGGATTAAGGCTCATATAGTTTAACTCTGACCATTCAACTAACTGATTGATATTTTTTTGTAATGATGCACATATTTCATCCCATTTTGAATAACTAGCATGCGGTGTCGTGTCATCTGCAAACATTTCACAGTGTGCTGTTAAAGACAGAGGTAAATCGTTAATATAAATGGAAAATAGTATAGGTCCAAGTACCCAACCCTGAGGTACACCATACTCCACTGGCATAAGAGATGATTTATGCCCATTGACCAGCACCAGTTGCTTTCTTTTATCCAGGAATGAAGAGATAAGTGTTAGTGTGTCACTTGATAGGCCATATATTCTAAGTTTTTTCAGAAGAATAGTGTGGTCTATTACATCAAAGGCTTTGGCAAAATCAACAAAGACAACTCTAGTTATTTTGTTATCGTTTTTATTAGTAAGCCATTTATCAACTAAATTGGTTAGTGCAGTGTGACATGAGTGGTGTTTCCTAAATCCTGACTGGTTTGGATGAAACAAATCAAATTTGTCAAAATGACTGAGAAAATGCTTTCTAATGTGATTTCTAAAGGTTTAGATATAACAGATAGAGTAGATATAGGTCTATAGTTAGAAGGGTTAGTGCGATCACCAGATTTATAAAGTGGTATGACTTCAGCAATTTTGAACGTTTTGGGAAATTGGTTTTTGCTTATACACAGGTTAAAGACATACGTGAGTGCTTCAGAAATAAC
>NC_134901.1:12394904-12397404 GCF_041734735.1 Babylonia areolata
ACAAGGGACAAAGTAGGTGTGTGGGTTCGTTCGTTCTTTTGCCGTCTATCCACATTTGTGATTTTAGACGAAAACCCATCATCTCCCCCACCCCACCCATGCCTTGAATCATCACTACTTTCCCTGGTCCTCTCTCCTCAATTATCATTTAAAAAAAGGAAAAAAAGGAATATGATTATAACGAAATAAAACAAACTAACTAGTCAAACAGTAGAATTACAACAAAGAACCAGTTGGGCTCCAAATTAAACTCTGAACTATTTCAAACACATGTTGATTATCATATAAGACATTTCTAAGGGTAGCAGATGGAAATGCAGATTTTGCAAATGACATAGGTAAATATGGTTTTAACTGTTCACATTTATGGATGATAGACTTCAAGAAGGCATTCGACAGAGTGTGGCATGCGGCACTCTGGGCGACCAGGAACTACTACAACATCAACGCAAACCTCATCCGCGCCATACAGAACCTCTACGAGAATGCCAGCAGTGCAGTTTACCTCAACGGGGACATTGGAGACTGGTTCCGAACCACAGTTGGAGTGAGACAAGGATGTTTGCTCTCGCCGACACTCTTCAATGTTTTCCTTGAAAGAATTATGACAGATGCACTTGAAGACCACCAAGGAACAGTCAGCATTGGTGGCAGAACAATCACAAACCTGCGTTTTGCTGATGATATAGACGGACTCGCAGGCTGGAGAACCTGGTCAGGCAACTAGACAGATCCGCCACAGCTTACGGCATGGAAATCAGTGCAAACAAAACAAAACTGATGACAAACAATGACAATGGCATCCAAACTGACATCACTGCCAACGGAGAAAAGCTTGAAACCGTGAAGAATTTCAAATACCTTGGAGCAATAGTTTCAGATGAGGGGTCCAAGCCTGAAGTATTAGCCAGAATTGCAATGACAGCTGCAACACTAGCCAAGTTGAACACCATTTGGAAGGACAAGGCAGTCAAGCTCAGCTCAAAGATAAGACTCATGCGTTCTCTTATCTACTCAGTTCTCCTGTATGCTTGTGAAACATGGACCCTTACAGCAGAATTGGAGAAGAGGATTCAGGCCTCAGAAATGAGATGCTTCAGAAGACTGCTTGGCATCTCTTATAAAGACCACATAACCAATGAGGAAGTCAAAAACAGAATAAGGCAAGCCATTGGTCCCTATGAAGACCTTCTCACCACCATCAAGAGGCGCAAATTAAAATGGTTCGGCCACGTAACAAGAGGAGAGGGGCTTGCCAAGACAGTGCTCCAGGGAACAGTCAGAGGAGGAAGGAAGAGAGGAAGACAGAAGAAGAGATGGGAAGACAACATCACAGAATGGACAGGACTGAAGCTGAGCGAGGCGGTCAAATGTGCGAAAGACAGGGATGGATGGAGAGGACTGGCTGACAGGTCATCTGTAGCGCCCCAACGGCAACCGCCATGGGGCAGCTGATGATGAGCTGATGATGCACGGGGGTAATTTTATTGCCGCAAATGCAAGTCACATTAGAAGTATATTTTGTTTTTATGGCATCCAGTCGTAGTCTGTATATTAGACTGGTGAGCCTTCTGCTACTGAGATGTCCCTTTGTTCTGAAAGAAAACATGCGATCAAATTAGCGCGAGCTATTGTCAGTATTTTCTCTGTCAGGGTCAGACTCCTGTTTAGTTTATTGACATGATTCCAGCAAGTTTTCTCCAGTAGAGAATAACCTTCTTAATGAATATGAAATACGAATTTCAATGGCATTGGAAATGTTCATTGCGCCTTTTTTCGCACAGCGATCCACCCGCTCATTTCCCACAATTCCTTCGTGAGAAGGGATCCAACAAAAGTTAATCTTTTTACCACGGATGGTCAAAACATGAATTATATGACGAATTACTGTTACAAGTTCTCTTCTTGTCTTCAAATTAAAAGATTTTATTGCTTGTAATACAGATTTTGAATCGACACAAAATAACACCTGAAATATGGTAATGGGAAAATCTAGTAAGTGATTTAATCCCATTAATATAGCCATAAGTTCTGCTGTGAATATAGAAAAATATTTACCGATATGATAGTACTTCTCTACTTTTAATGACAGAATAATAAATGCTGCCCCTGCCTGATTGTTATCAAGTACTGAACCATCTGTACATACTTTAAGGTGATTGGGGTAATTTTCTTGAATGTGAGATTTAACAAAAGCAGGGAAGGCAGGGCCCTCAGCTTTCTTTAAATCTAGGTATTAATGTCAAATGTGCGTTGTTCGTCTCCCATTTAGGTATTGTCGTGTATGATATCCGAGGGGAGTTTGATTTGGGTTCACTCATGATGTTTCAAATATGCCAGAGGTATACGTACCAATAGTCATGAGGGAGTGAATAGACAGACACATACAAACACATTCTGTCCCGAAAAAAATGTGTGTGTGTGTGTGTGTGTGTGTGTGTGGCGACAATATAACACACAGTATGCTGCAACATGGCCTATCCAAAGCGAAGCTAGCGAC
>NC_134901.1:12402404-12417404 GCF_041734735.1 Babylonia areolata
TGTGTGTGTGTGTGTGTGTGTGTGTGTGTGACGTACAGAGAGAAGGAGAGGAGTGGAGAGACCCACTGACCGGCTGGTGCATACAGACCCTGTGGTTGCATTTTAATTAACGGCAGTATGTCAGTCACGGTTGTTGGGTGTCCCTTCTTCCCACTCCTCCCGCATAAAACGACAGTATACTGATTCACATTGATCGGCCCTGTGTGCAATCCACTGTGTTCAAGCGTACACGTAGCATTCTTGTGAATTAAATGTTTGGGTTTTTGAGTGTCTTTTTTAATAGGTTTTTTTTTTCTAGTTTGTTTGTAGATGTGTGTCTGTGTCCACAGGTGTACCTGCTTTTGTGTGTGTGTGTGTTGTGTGTGTGTGTGTGTGTGTGTGTGTGTGTGTGTGTGTGTGTGTGTGTGTGTTGCATGCCCATTAGTTGCCAAACACACGCAGAATTAAGGCATCTTTTAAATTAGTGCTGGCCTGTGTAGCCGGTTCCAGCGCGAAGCAGTGATGTTTGCACCTAGAGTTGGTGGAGTCAGACTTAAAAAAAAAATTCACTCCGCTGAATCCATGAGCCGCCTTCTTCCCCAGTTCTGAAGCCTTTCCCTGTTCCCCCAGTTCTGAAGCCTTTCCCTGTTCCCCCAGTTCTGAAGCCTTTCCCTGTTCTCTGTTCCCCCAGTTCTGAAGCCTTTCCCTGTTCCCCCAATTCTGAAGCCTTTCCACTTTTCCCCCAGTTCTGAAGCCTTTCCCTGTTATCCCAGTTCTGAAGCCTTTCCACTGTTCCCCCAGTTCTGAAGCCTTTCCCAGTTCCCCCAGTTCTGAAGCCTTTCCACTGTTCCCCCAGTTCTGAAGCCTTTCCATTGTTCCCCCAGTTCTGAAGCCTTTCTCTGTTCCCCCAGTTCTGAAGCCTTTCCACTGTTCACTGTTCCACCAGTTCTGAAGCCTTTCCCAGTTCCCCCAGTTCTGAAGCCTTTCCCTGTTCCCCCAGTTCTGAAGCCTTTCCACTGTTCCCCCAGTTCTGAAGCCTTTCCACTGTTCACTGTTCCACCAGTTCTGAAGCCTTTCCCAGTTCCCCCAGTTCTGAAGCCTTTCCCTGTTCCCCCAGTTCTGAAGCCTTTTACACTGTTCCCACAGTTCTGAAGCCTTTCCACTGTTCCAGACAGTTCAAAAGTCCATCGCACCGCAAACACCTGTCATGACTTCTCCATCGGGTGCTGGGAGATATTCGACAGTGACAGCTACATATTCTGAGCGTCTTACACAAAGATAGATGTGTCCAAACGAATGCTATCTACATGTATATAAACAGTCTGCAGTGTACTACTGAACAAAGCACCGTTTTCAACATCGTATGCTAACAGTAGTAGCAGTTTATATGTTTTGTTTCCATTTCTTTCTTATATCCTCCTCCTGATTTTTTTTTTTTTTTTCACAATTCAGGTACTACCGTTTCTACTTCTTAAGTGTTTTTGGCGAAGTACAATGATGTCGCTCCTGTTAAAAAGATCATAAGGAAAGAAAATGTACACACACACACACACACACACACACACACACACACACACACACACACACGCACACACACACACACACACACACACACACACACACACACACACACACACAGAGTGAGATGTCAAAAATTGAGTTTCAGGATGAACAATGTAACAGTGGCGCCACTGAAGCCGCTGGAATCAAGAGGAAGCAGATCAACAATAGATCATCATGTCTCCTCACCCGCACTCCCCACCCGCCCCCATTCACCCATTCCCCCCATCCCCCTCCCGCCCCCAACCCCCATCCCCCCAAACAGCTCTACCTTCTATATTGTCACCCAGTCCCAGAGCTCCCTTGAGGTACACAGGATTGCTCTCGAGTGGAGAGAGAGACAGAGATAGAAACACAGACAGAGAGACAGACAGAAGATAGAGAGATAGAGAGAGAGAGCGAGAGAGACAGACAGAGATTGAGACGTAGAGAGATAGAGAGACAGAGATAGAGACAGACATGATGCCACACTGTTGTACGATGATGGAAACTAGTGATATCTACATGAATACCACGCCACCCCCCAACCCCGACGAAAACAAGCAAGCACCGCATTTTAGACACCGCTCCCTTGGGTAAAGCAGGACTGCTCTTTCCGAGCGGTAAAGCATCACTTCTCCTGATGCTTCCTTACATTAAAACAAAACAAAACAAGACAAAACAAAACAAAACAAAAAACAGATGACATTCGTTCGTCTCCGGAGACGAAAAGACCCCTCCCCGCCCCCCAAGCATCAGCACTGATGCTGCCCGTCAGCTCTGCCCTCCCTGGGCTCAGACGGTGCCACAGAATCATGGACACTGCCGGCACACGCTGAGTGGCTGAGGCCCAATCCTCCCGGGAGTTCACACACTGTCGCGCTCTTCCCGTTCACATGACAAGACAAATGTGTCCACCTCTTGCTGCTGCTGCCAGGGTGTTCTCGTGCGAGTTGTAGTGAACACAATTTGGCACAGAGGCAGTTTCCATTCTGTTTACCCTCCCCCCTCCCCCCGCATCCCCCCCCCCAACCCCGTTCCCCCTTTATGATTCATGTAATCTACAGAGACTTTCATTATTTAGTTATGTCCTGCAATCTGAAAAAACAACAACAAAAAAACAACAACCACACACCAAAACGTTCATTTTTTACCTATTCCCTGCAATCTATAGAGACTTTTATTATTTAGTTATGTCCTGCAATCTGCAAAAAATACTTTTTTTTTTTTTTTTTTTTTTTTTTTTTTTTACATTTTCCATGCAATCTACAGGTACTTTCATTTATTCATATGTATCCTGTAATATACAAGGACCTTTATTCCTTTATTTATGTCCATTTTTTATGGAAAGAATTCGCCACTTATCGAAAGTTTATGCAATGCTGACTCGCAGACAGGTAAGACGAACACGCCAATGACAGGAACATTCTTACAGTCACAAAACTCAGATATTCATGTTCACATGAACCGCAAATACACTGAGATGGGGTTAGTATGGGGTGTGGAACGGGGTGAAAAGAGAGGAATGGTTAAGGTGTAAGGTAGGGGAGAAGGAGGAGAGCGAGGAAGGGAGAGCTAGTGTGAGTGATGGGAGAGAAATAGATAGATAGTGAGAGAGAAAGAGAGAGCGAGAATATGTGTGAGCCACAGAGAGAGAGAGAGGGGGGGGGGGTGCAGGTGATTTATCTATTAAAGGCCATGACCCCATAAGGAAGGGGGAGATAGAGAATGATAGACAGAGACAGAGACAGAGGGAAAGGCATAGCAGCGAGAGAGGGAGACAGAGAGAGACAGACAGAGATGAAACCTCCTGTCATGTGGTAAAGGAAACTGCTGATATCAACACATCATCGCCCTGTCCCCCAAGGGCCTTTCACCCCGACGAAAAACAAGCAGGAACCGTGTTTTAGACACCGCTCCTTTGGGTAACACAGAACTGCTCTTTCCCATCGGTAAAACATCACTCCTCCTGCTGCTTCCTCCCTTCCTTCCAACAGATGACATTCGTTCCTCTCCTGAGACTGAAAGATCCCCCAAGACCCCTAGCATCATCAGCAATGCTCCTAGTCCTGTCCCTCCCCTCAGACCCAGGCTCAGACAGTAAAGGTCCTGTCACACTGTTCCATTTACTCGCAACAGTCCTTGTTCGTTCGGACGCTAGTGGTGCAGAAATTAATTCCGCTGCTGCCCCAGTCGAGTACTAGTTTTCAACCTTGATGTTGAGTCAATCGCAAATGCGAAGCCTTTTGTTTTCGAACCAAAACGTAGGTTGAAATCCATAACGTCTAAGAGATGAAGAAAGTTGGCATCGGAACGATTTCAGTTCTGACCATCCTCGAGCAGCGATATCTAATACAATCATATAATTAAATTATATACTTGCTTTGCGTCAACTTTGCATTTAGTATTCTATGTATTTGATGTAGTCGTACTGAATTACTGCCACTTTCGTACACCCTGTATGCAACACACAATATAAATGTATTTATCTCATTTGATTTTAATAAAGTATTGTGTATACTGCAGAGCCACGCCTTCCGAAATTTTCATTCCAGCATCAAAATTGTGGTTGTGAAAATCTCAACACAAATCATTCTTAACGGCTTCGAGTCTGGTAACCATATGTTTTGTTCTGCATTGTCCCTGCATTATGTGCTGCATATTCAGGATTAATAGTCTATGCCAGTCTTGAATAAAAGCAAATTTGTGTTTGCACATACCTTCTGTCATTGCTGCTGTGTGCACATGTCAAATGATCGGTTTGAATACAAGCCGGAGCTTCCTTTTTTGAGGAAGTGTCTGCGTTTGTTCCAGTGTACCTTTTATTTACCTGTGAGCTAGATGAATCGGCAGCATAAGCAGCACTTGCTTGACGTTGTGTATGAAGAGAGTGACCTCTCTTTATTGTTTGCTTATCATTTTTAAGAAGAGCCTTGATTTTGGCTGTGAAAATCTCAACACAAATCATACTTACGAAGGACCTTGATTTTGGCTCTGAAAATCTCAACACAAATCATACTTACGAAGGACCTTGATTTTGGCTCTGAAAATCTCAAGACAAATCATACTTATGAAGGACCTTGATTTTGGCTCTGAAAATCTCAACACAAATCATACTTATGAAGGACCTTGATTCTGGCTCTGAAAATCTCAACACAAATCATACTTACGAAGGACCTTGATTTTGGCTCTGAAGATCTCAACTCAAGTCATTCTTAAGAAGGACATTGATAACACGAATCATTCTTATGAAGGGCCATGATGCTGGTTGCGAAAATCTCAGCACGTATAGATCTATACATGTAAATAACAAGTCTCATCATTGTGTTTGTGAAATTCTGAACCATGAATACATCGGAACAAACGTGATCTCAGTTTCTGCTGTAATTGTAAATATCAATACAGACAGTTCTCTGACTACTTCGTAACGCCAATGACGAAAGCCAAGAACATGTTCCACACGCCGACTGGTTTCTTCTGATCACTTTCTTTTTTTCGTGTTTATTAATTTAGCAGGTGTGGTGTGGCGTTTATGGGTCAGTCTGCACGCATTGACACATTCTTGCAAAACACTGACTCAATGCCTGCTTGGATTTCACGGTATCGACTCGTCTCTGCGTGTTTGCGTGACTACCACACCATAAGTGGACATGCAAAAGAGCGAGGATTTGTATTCGAGTTGTGTTGGTCGAGTGTCGTATCGAGAAGTGTGAACATGTCTAGTAATGTGAACATGTCATGTCGTATCGAGCAATGTGATAGTGTGAACATGCCATGTCGTATCGAGTAGTGTGAACATGCCATGTCGCATCGAGAAGTGCGAACATGCCATGTCGTACGAGAAGTGTGATAGTGTGAACATGACATGTATCAAGAAGTGTGAACATGCCATGTATCGAGAAGTGTGATAGTGTGAACATGCCATGTCGCATCGAGAAGTGTGAACATGCCATGTCGTATCGAGTAGTTTGAACATGTCATGTCGTATCGAGTAGTGTGAACATGCCATGTCGTATCGAGTAGTGTGAACATGCCATGTCGTATCGAGTAGTGTGAACATGCCATGTCGTATCGAGTAGTGTGAACATGTCATGTGGTATCGAGTAGCGTGAACATGCCATGTCGTATCGAGTACATGCCATGTCGTATCGAGAAGTGTGAACATGCCATGTCGTATCGAGAAGTGTGAACATGTCATGTCGTATCGAGTAGTGTGAACATGCCATGTCGTATCGAGTAGTGTGAACATGCCATGTCGTATCGAGTAGTGTGAACATGTCATGTCGAATCGAGAAGTGTGAACATGCCATGTCGTATCGAGTAGTGTGAACATGCCATGTCGTATCGAGTAGTGTGAACATGCCATGTCGAATCGAGTAGTGTGAACATGCCATGTCGAATCGAGTAGTGTGAACATGCCATAATCAAAGTCCCAGAGATCAGCAGTAACGCAGCCAACCCCTGTATCTCACAGAGCTAAGAGCGAATAGCAAAAGGTTCAGACAGCGCTGTAAGAGTGGCTGGCTTCTCTGGCGCTGGGTGGAGGATGATGCCCTCATCCCAAGGGAGGTAAGGGTAATACCGTGCTCAGCCTTCCGGCCAGAACAAGACGAATGGAACCTGCTTGTTGCTGCTGCTGCTGCTGAGCGGAGCGAGGTGCTTTCCCGTCAACTGTAGTCAACAGCGATCGATGCTGACGGCACTCAATATTCGGGGACAAAAATGTATATGTGCGTGCGTGCGTGCCTGTGCGTACGCGTGCGCGCTGTTTGTATGCACATGCATGCATGTATGTATGTATTGGTGTATAAATGTGTGTATGGGGTTAGGGACGTATGTACGGATGAATGCACAAACACGTACATACAAACAGGAAGAGAAAGAAAGAGTGGAGGAAGGAAAGAAAAGGAAAGAAAGACAGACACGGAGAGACAGAGAAATGGAAAAAGAGAAAGGGAGAGGAGAGTCAGAGAGACAGACAAATCACACACACACACACACACACACACACACACACACACACACACACACACATTCTTTATTATATAGAGAGACAGACAGACAGACAGACAGGCAGGCAGACAAATGACACAGTGACACACGGACAGCCATATACATACATACATACACCCACCCACACAACCATATATATATATATATATATATGTGTGTGTGTGTGTGTGTGTGTGTGTGTGTGTGTGTGTGTGTACATACATATATACAGACAAACAAATGACAGGCAGACACAGTGACATATAGACATATATATGTATATGTATATAAAAAATGTCACTGTTGACAGCATGCTTCCCGGTGGGTAGTAATATTTCTCATCAAATAAAAGGCCTTAAAAATATATATGTTTAGTAACCGGTGGTAGGGATGGTGGGTCCGTGCTGTGGATGTTCAACAAATGCTGCAATCTACACTTCACATTTGGGTCAAATATCCTTTATTCATCAATAGTCGAGTGGTTAAAGCGTTGGACTATCAATCTAGAGGTATCGGGTTCAAATCTCGGTAACGGCGCCTGGTGGATAAAGGGTGGAGATTTTTCCGATCTCCCAGGTCAACAGATGCGCGGACGTGCTTGTGTTGAAAGACGGACAGAGGAAAAACAAACAAACAGGGAACGAAAGACGGACAGAGGAAAAACAAACAAACAGGGAACGAAAGACGGACAGAGGAAAAACAAACAAACAAACAGGGAACGAAAGACGGACAGAGGAAAAGCAAACAAACAAACAGGGAACGAAAGACGGACAGAGGAAAAACAAACAAACAGGGAACGAAAGACGGACAGAGGAAAAACAAACAAACAAACAGGGAACGAAAGACGGACAGAGGAAAAACAAACAAACAAACAGGGAACGAAAGACGGACAGAGGAAAAACAAACAAACAGGGAACGAAAGACGGACAGAGGAAAAGCAAACAGGGAACGAAAGACGGACAGAGGAAAAACAAACAAACAAACAGGGAACGAAAGACGGACAGAGGAAAAGCAAACAGGGAACGAAAGACGGACAGAGGAAAAACAAACAAACAAACAGGGAACGAAAGACGGACAGAGGAAAAGCAAACAGGGAACGAAAGACGGACAGAGGAAAAACAAACAAACAGGGAACGAAAGACGGACAGAGGAAAAACAAACAAACAAACAGGGAACGAAAGACGGACAGAGGAAAAGCAAACAGGGAACGAAAGACGGACAGAGGAAAAACAAACAAACAAACAGGGAACGAAAGACGGACAGAGGAAAAGCAAACAGGGAACGAAAGACGGACAGAGGAAAAACAAACAAACAGGGAACGAAAGACGGACAGAGGAAAAACAAACAAACAGGGAACGAAAGACGGACAGAGGAAAAACAAACAAACAGGGAACGAAAGACGGACAGAGGAAAAACAAACAAACAAACAGGGAACGAAAGACGGATAGAGGAAAAACAAACAAACAGGGAACGAAAGACGGACAGAGGAAAAAGAAACAAACAAACAAAACAAAAGAGGCAACACCTTGTGGCTGTTACACACACTCACAGCTTGTTTACTGTGGGGAGACAGAAGCCATCCTCCGATACACCTCCAGGCAGTTTGGTTTAAACAGTATTTTTATTTGGAACATGTCACACTACAACACAGATATCGATGAACAGGACAACAAGAAAATCTTATATAAAGTCCTGTCCTGACACATGTACATACTGAATATGTGACGGATGTCATCATAACTAGAAGACGCGAACATACATGAGTTTTGAACAAACCTAAGCTGAGATATAAATAAAGTGAAGAAAATGAATAATAAACGAGTGGTGGAGGAAGAAGTCAATAGAGAGAGAACGAGAAGCATCAACGCTGGGGCACAAGCACAGCAAGACTTAACTTGGCCGACAAACAAAGCAACAAAGCGGCGAAGGCCAACCATCCCGCGAAAAAAAAGAAGAAAAAAAACGAAAAAAAGGCAGGCACGCCATCATGTATTCATATCATGAGCTGGCAAATGAAAGGGCAGCACTCTTTCAGGCACATACACTTACATATAAAAATTATGCATATAGACAGGATATTACTCATCGTTATAAACCTTTGAATTAGATGCATGCAAACATATATGGGTATAATTATGTATATGTACACCCATGCCCATCCACACACACACACACACACGTATCTATATATACATATGCATATGTATATAAATGTATATATATACATACACATACACACATAGACACACATATACATAAAAAGAGGGAATTGTCTGAATTAGGGACCGAATCGTTCGCTTTGAGAAATAAACTTATGAACAGTTTCAACGATGCTGACATGTATCTCAAGACTAAAGGAGGTGTTACCAAATAGTAAGTTATGTACAGTGATATGTTCTTGTGGGAGATTATGAATAGTGTTTGTTCTATGTATGTTGTGGTTCGGGCAGTGCAAAAGAAAATGCTCAGCTGTCTCTTGTGGAAATCTGCAAGCACAGGATGGATCATTCCTTATATGTCTATTATACAGATCAGAGTTTAATTCGCTCCTACCATGTCTCAGATGACAGTGGATAATTTGTTCTTTCCTTTTACCCAGATAATAATATGGTGGGACTGTAGTGTCTGTAGAGGAAAGGTAGCGTTTCAGTTGACTGAGAGACTGGGTGTGTTGAACAGAAAGATGAAGGGTGTTCCAAATAGCCGTGGCTGAAGGGAAAAAAGATCTCTAGTAAATGTCAGTGTGGTGTGGAGGGACGATTCGTTCAAATGGTCTTCGCCTGTGGTATGGGTTTACTGTTGACACGAGAGGGGGCAATAAGTGGGTAAGGTACTGAGGACAATATTATCTTATGTCTACGACGCCTTTCTTTTAATGAACAGAATCCTGATTCTGCAAGCAATTCATCGTGGCTAGTACCACGTACGGTACCAGTGATAATACGCAGAGCGTCTAAGTGTAAGTCTTCCAACATTTTACATTGGTACTGTGCGCAGTTGTCCCAGATTATATCAGCATAGTCAAAGATTGGGACGATGAAGGATCTATACATCGTTTCCAAGGCCCCCCTGGTCAGCTTGTACTTAAATGAACGAAGACAGTTGATCAGTAACCCAGCCTTACTAACGATACTATCTATGTGGTCACCCCACCTACAATTACTTTGCAGAATGACCCCAAGCTGCTTGTGTTGATTGTGTTGTGGTAAGTTGATACTTCCAAAAGTTAGGTCGTAGCATTCTACGTTTCCCCGGAATACATTTAGTAGTTCTGTTTTAGATTCATTAAATTTAACTTTCCATGTATTTGCCCAAACGTCTATTCTGTTTAAGTCAGCTTGCAGGGTTTCTCTTCTCGTGACAGGGCTTCTCATTGCAAGAGACATGCTCATGTCACCAGCAAATAATTTGATATCAGAACTAATACTACAGACTATGTCATTGATATAGACTAGAAATAACAGAGGACCAAGAACAGATCCGTGTGGTACACCCTGAGGAAGTTTTAACTTAACTGAATGTGCACCTTTGATTAGAACTGACTGGTACCTGTCTGAGAGATAATCTCGAAACCAAACCAAGAGTTTGCCTCTGATACCAGCAGCTTCCAGCTTAAGTAAAAGGCCCCTGTGCCACACACGATCGAAAGCTTTAGATATATCAAAAAATATTGACTGAACAGGAATACTTTTATCGTAGTTATTTACTAAGTTGTCATAGATAATAAGAAGTTGCTTGATTGTCGAGTCACCATGAATAAACCCTGACTGTGCTTCCGTAATCAGGTTGTTGGATGTAAGAAAGTTATCAACATATTTGTGCACACATCTTTCAAAGACTTTTCCTACACAACTTAAAAGGGAGATCGGCCGATAATTAGTACATTCGTCTTTGGTTCTGTTTTTTATGAACTGGTGCAACATTTGCTGTTTTCGTCCAAGCATCGGTTAAAGAATGTGCTGAGTGGAGCAGGCAGTTTGTTCTCCACCTGTCTCCCCATTGCTGCTTGCTGGTGGCACTCTCCCTGTTCGCCTTCAAAATCCTCACATCCTCGTTCACCTTTCAAACATGCACACACATCTTTCACACACCAAAACCCTGTATGCATGCGGAGTTCACGATAAACAAAGAGTTTCAACATTAAGAACAATGGGTTTTCTGGTGTGTGTGTGTGTGTGTGTGTGTGTGTGTGTGTCTTCCCCCATCTAATTACCGCATTTAAAGCGGATACTGTATCTACCCACCCCCAGTCTCCATCCCATTAAACCTTTAAACATGTACAATGATTCACACACAAAACCCTGCATGTTGGATGGAACCCCTTGACTGCTGAGCCTCGGTGACAATGAGATCACCGCAGCATGCATCTGAAGTGCATTAAGTTTTAGTTCTTGTGCTTTAAAGTGGAGGGCAGTCTTAAGAGGAAGCAAGCAGTCATGGGGTTAAGATACCTACAAAAATAATTTAAGAACAAGAGAGGCAAAGCCTTCAAGACTCACTTGTGATATACTTTTTTTTTTTTTTATTCTAAACGTTAAAATTTGTTCTGTATTTATTATAAAGCTTCGGGTTAAAAAAAAAAAAAAAAGAAAGAAAGAAAAGAAAACAGAAAAAAAAAAGTCCTGACGGCAGATTCGTGTTCGGGTGAGAAGAAACATCTTACCCATTACACTATCGTGGCTCCTTAACTGACGTTCAAAAATTTAACATTTAAACATGCTTTTTTAAGGGCGATAAATCGATTGTGGTATTCGCAGTGAGAATGCTGTTTAAATCATATTATTCTGGTGTATCTTGGGCATTCAAAGAATCTTTAAGGGCAATTAAAAATTCTTTTTAAGTCTGCGGTAAAGGAGACGAGGCTGTCGCCGCAATCACACTGCAACATCTAACCGTTTTCTCCGGATCTAGATAAATGTTCAAGTTTAGTTACACTCGCCGGGAATGTACGACACGGTCGACTCAATTTCTCTTTTAGGTTCATTCTAGTTTTATAGTTTTAAAGGTGATATGAAAATTGAGTATTTTGTTAAACTAATAACATGTAGAGCCAAGTACAAGTACTTCTAAACGTCGTATGAAATGAAAAGGACTTCATTTTGAGAAAAGTCAAGACTGGAAATTTTTACGTTTCATCAAGGGTATTAACTCTCATGGTTTATTATTTTAAACTGTGAATTCCGACTGATTTTGTTGATATTTTTATGACAGTTTGGGGTATAATCCAGTAAGTCATGAGGGGTTCACAAATCTTACTCTGGATAAATATTTAACAGTCTCCTTCTCCAACTTTCCATCACATGTTATCGTGTATTGTCGATTGAATGTAGGATTGAACGGGCAGGCCAGCAACTTGAAACAAAATGGCGTCGTTCGCGTTCGCGAGGAATATGAGCACGCGCTTTGAATATGTATAAATATGTGTACGCAATTGATTTTTGCCCAGGACCTTCAGGGCTCAGCCAATAGATCTATAAAGTCCACTCGTAGTATTGATTTTAGTATTTTCCGAAAAAGACCACTTGGGCGAATGAACATAGTGAAAGCCCTGTACACAGAGTAAAACACACAAGCTTTTTTATGTATTGAGTATAATTTCAAAATGTAATGTTTAAGATGAGAAAGATCAGTTTAAAGCAAATTAACCCCCCTAGCATTAATTACAGATTAATTTCCCTTTTTTATAATCTGCACTAAAGACATGCACCAGAAATATAACTTCCATGCTTAGCAAAAGAAGTTCCTGTTTGAAGAAAAAATGATAAAAATGACTGCTCTTGTTGTTGTGTCAGAATATCAGATCAAAGTGCCAAGTTTAGAGAATAAAAAATATATAAATATAACAGTAAATTCAGTTTGCATATAATCTGGCTTTTTTAAATTTTTTGTGCCCATCCCAGAGGTGCAATATAACAAGATAACTGAAAGAACTGAACTTTTCCTATTTTTATGCCAAATTTGGTGTCAACTGACAAAGTATTTGCAGAGAAAATGGCAATGTTAAAGTTTACCACACACACACACACACACACACACACACACACACACAACCGAACACCGGGTTAAAACATAGACTCACTTTGTTTACACAAGTGAGTCAATAAAACTGGCCGTCTCCTTTCCGTCATCAGCAAAACCCTGCCAACTCTTTTCCATCTCACGCCCTGACGTCAACAAAAACCTGCCATCCATTTTCCATCTTACGCCCTGACGTCAACAATAACATGCCTTCCATTTTCCATCTTACACCCTGACGTCAACAAAAACCTGCAATCCATTTTCCATCTTACGCCCTGACGTCAACAAAAACATGCCTTCCATTTTCAATGTCACGAAAAAAAAAAGTCAGCACAAACCTGCCATCTCTTTTAAATCTCACGTCATAACGTCAGCAAAAAAATAAAAATAAAATAAAACACCATCTCTTTTCCATCTCACGCCCTAACGTCAGCACAAACCTGCCATCTCTTTTCAATCTCACGTCATCACGTCAGCACAGCACAAACTTGTCATCTCTTTCCCGTCTTAAACCCTAACTTCTGAAGAAGAAAAAAACAAACACTGAAAAACACGGATGTATCTTTTGTCTTTTTCGCATAGGTTCATGTATATATCTTAAAATGTTTATGTGTGTGACTGCACTGGGCAGCTAGCCACGTTGTCAGTTATTATCGCTACCAGCTGTGCTTATTGAGCGAAGTATTCATGTTTGGTATCTTCCTTTTTTTTATCTGACGTTTAAAGGTGCCTGAAATTTTACTACATGATTGTATGCCAATGACACACACCGCATTGACACACACACACACACACACACACACACACACACACACACACACACACACACACACACACACACACACACACACACACACACACACACAAAGCTAGAGAGAGAGAGAATACAAGTGTAAATGTGAGGCAGAGACGCGCAGAAAATAATAACAACATAGAGACGGACACGTAGAGAGAATGAAACAGAGACTGGTGAGAGCGGAACAGAGAGACTGGTGAGAGCTGAACAGAGAGAACAGAGAGACTGGTGAGAGCTCAACAGAGAGAACAGGGAGACTGGTTACAGCGGAACAGAGAGACTGGTGAGAGCGGAACAGAGAGACTGGTGAGAGCGGAACAGAGAGAACAGAGAGACTGGTGAGAGCGGAACAGAGAGAACAGAGACTGGTGAGAGCGGAACAGAGAGAACAGAGAGACTGGTGAGAGCTGAACAGAGAGAACAGAGACTGGTGAGAGCTGAACAGAGAGAACAGAGACTGGTGAGAGCGGAACAGAGAGAACAGAGACTGGTGAGGGCGGAACAGATTCGTCATTTCTCCTTGGCACGAAACGGACTTGCACCGTGAAAATAAAGAATGGGCTACATATTGGAATGGGAGGTGTGTGTGTGTGTGTGTGTGTGTGTGTGTGTGTTGGGGAGAGACATTATGCTGGGGATTTGGGAGCTCGTGGACAGGGGAAGATGGGGATGGGGCGAATGGAGATGGTGGGGGGCGCGAGGGGGAAGGGTGAGATTGTGAAGACACGTCTACACGTGTATGTGTGAAAGGACCACACAGATACATGTTCCTTGCCTTTGAAGCCCTGCTGGTCTGCTGAATGTCTCATGGACTGAAATCAGTGTGCTGGCAGGAGTTTGAAGTGCGAGAACCAAACATCTTCTGTGATTCTAAGTGATTCATTCATTTGGTGAGCAACAACAACAACAAAAAGAAAAACAAATGATTAAATAAATAAATGAATAAAACAAAATGATAAAGCAGTCCCGTGTGGAAGGATTCCAAACGAAGAATGGTAAGAGGGACATCCTGAACCACCCTTCACTGAAGAATGGTGAGATGGACATCCTGAACCACCCTTCACTGAAGAATGGTGAGAGGGACATCCTGAACCACCCTTCACTGACAAACGAAGAATGGTGAGAGGGACATCCTGAACCACCCTTCACTGAAGAATGGTGAGAGGGACATCCTGAACCACCCTTCACTGAAGAATGGTGAGAGGGACATCCTGAACCACCCTTCACTGACAAACGAAGAATGGTGAGAGGGACATCCTGAACCACCCTTCACTGACAAACGAAGAATGGTGAGAGGGAAATCCTGAACCACCCTTTACTGAGAATGGTGAGAGGGACATCCTGAACCACCCTTCACTGACAAACGAAGAATGGTGAGAGGGACATCCTGAACCACCCTTCACTGAAGAATGGTGAGAGGGACATCCTGAACCACCCTTCACTGAAGAATGGTGAGAGGGATATCCTGAACCACCCTTCACTGAAGAATGGTGAGAGGGACATCCTGAACCACCCTTCACTGAAGAATGGTGAGAGGGACATCCTGAACCACCCTTCACTGACAAACGAAGAATGGTGAGAGGGACATCCTGAACCACCCTTCACTGAAGAATGGTGAGAGGGACAACCTGAACCACTCTTCACTGACAAATATACTCGTCAGTGGCAATGAAGTG
>NC_134901.1:12419904-12429904 GCF_041734735.1 Babylonia areolata
CCCATCACCCCCTCTCCCCTACCCACCCATCACCCCCTCTCCCCTTCCCTCCCTTCACGCCCCTCTCCCCTTCCCTCCCATCATCCCCCTCTCCCCCTCTCCCCTACCCTCCCATCACCCCCTCTCCCCTACCCACCCATCACCCCCTCTCCCCTTCCCTCCCATCAGCCCCTCTCCCCTACCCACCCATCACCCCCTCTCCCCTTCCCTCCCTTCAGCCCCTCTCCCCTTCCCTCCCTTCACGCCCCTCTCCCCCCCTTCCCTCCCATCATCCCCCTCTCCCCCTCTCCCCTTCCCTCCCTTGAGCCCCTCTCCCCTTCCCTCCCTTCATCCCCCTCTCCCCTTCCCTCCCATCATCCCCCTCTCCCCCTCTCCCCTTCCCTCCCTTGAGCCCCTCTCCCCTTCCCTCCCTTCATCCCCCTCTCCCCTTCCCTCCCATCAGCCCCTCTCCCCTACCCTCCCATCAGCCCCTCTCCCCTTCCCTCCCATCATCCCCCTCTCCCCTACCCTCCCATCAGCCCCTCTCCCCTTCCCTCCCATCAGCCCCTCTCCCCTTCCCTCCCATCATCCCCCTCTCCCCTTCCCTCCCATCAGCCCCTCTCCCCTTCCCTCTCATCAGCCCCTCTCCCCTTCCCTCCCTTCATCCCCCTCTCCCCTTCCCTCCCATCAGCCCCTCTCCCCTTCCCTCCCATCAGCCCCTCTCCCCTACCCTCCCATCAGCCCCTCTCCCCTTCCCTCTCATCAGCCCCTCTCCCCTTCCCTCCCATCATCCCCCTCTCCCCTTCCCTCCCATCAGCCCCTCTCCCCTTCCCTCCCATCATCCCCCTCTCCCCTTCCCTCTCATCAGCCCCTCTCCCCTTCCCTCCCATCATCCCCCTCTCCCCTTCCCTCCCATCAGCCCCTCTCCCCTACCCTCCCTTGAGCCCCTCTCCCCTTCCCTCCCATCATCCCCCTCTCCCCTTCCCTCCCATCAGCCCCTCTCCCCTACCCTCCCTTGAGCCCCTCTCCCCTTCCCTCCCTTCATCCCCCTCTCCCCTTCCCTCCCATCAGCCCCTCTCCCCTTCCCTCCCTTCACCCCCCTCTCCCCCTCTCCCCTACCCTCCCATCACCCCCTCCCCTCCCCTCCCATCACCCCCCTCCCCTACCTTCCCCCTACCCTCCCATCACCCCCTCTCCCCTACCCTCCCATCAGCCCCTAGCAGGGCACACGACCAGAAATGGCCAACCTCTGATTTCTCTGGGGTCCCATTACAGTCGTTTCCCTCTCGTGTTCCTTCCTCACAGAAGTCGGCGCCAGAACCTCTTCAATCACAGTCTGCAAGCTTTCCCCATACATTCCCAGTAGTGAAATCACTTTCCTCTTTCAGGGTTTTCGTCATACCCGTACACGCGCAACGCGAGCGTACTTGCACAAGCATACACACTTACAAAAAATGCACACGCACGTGTTTTTTGTTTAGTTTGTCCTATTCCCAAAGGGGGAAATCACTTTCCTCTTCCCCGACTTTGTCTCAAACGCCCACACACGCGTGTGCATAATGAACTCGTGTCAGCACAAATATTTGAGGATCCATGCAGAAACGTGCAAGAATGCACACAGGTCGATACGCACATGCATGCTGGCATGAAAGCAAAGTAATGCAAGACATTCACACACACAGCCACACACATGCATGCTGGCATGAAAGCAAAGTAATGTAAGACATTCACACACACAGCCACACACATGCATGCTGGCATGAAAGCAAAGTAATAAGACATTCACACACACAGCCAGAGTCAACACATGCATGCTGGCATGAAAGCAAAGTAATGTAAGGCATTCACACACAGCCAGAGTCAACACATGCATGCTGGCATGAAAGCAAAGTAATGTAAGACATTCACACACAGCCAGAGTCAATACATGCATGCTGGCATGAAAGCAAAGTAATGTAAGACATTCACACACACAGCCACACACATGCATGCTGGCATGAAAGCAAAGTAATGTAAGACATTCACACACACAGCCAGTCAACACATGCATGCTGGCATGAAAGCAAAGTAATGTAAGACATTCACACACACACAGCCAGAGTCAACACATGCATGCTGGCATGAAAGCAAAGTAATGTAAGGCATTCACACACACAGCCAGAGTCAGAGAAAGAAAGACGAAGACAGTCACTGTTACTGTCATTGGTACAGTAACTTGGCTATGTCAAGGAAGCTCTGTGCTACTGAACACTTCACATATAGAAAAAGTGAGGGAGAGGGAGAAAGAGAGCAACAAAGAACGAGAGAAAGTAAGAACAAAAGAACTGAAGATGTTCTGTGACTAGAATGTTGTCCAGACAGCAAACAAAGCAAGTTTGACACATCTTTTCAAACGATGACAACAGACACCGAAAGCCACTCCTCAAGAAAGAAGTAGCCCCCATGTGGCTCTCACTCCGCCAATGGCTGATTGCATTTGGAGCACACCTGGGATGTCTGAAAAGTCAGTTTCAGCAACAGACTCCAAGATTCAAAGTATTGACACCATTAGATAAACCAATTTCAACATCCATGTCAGAGGAGGTGATGTAATTAAATCTACTTTCTTTTAATTTCATTAGGGTAAAACAAATCTGTTTAATGGGGTTTTTCAACCGCCTATGACAGCACTTACACAGACTTTTCGACTCACCAAATTCCGTCCTTCAAAACATTCGGTATCAATCAATGTCCTCAGTTGGCTCAGTATCTGTCTTACAAATTAATTTCAGTCAATCGCGGTCAATCGTTTTCAGTCTGAACATGTCAAACTCGCACACAGAATCCCACAGGGGTCTAATTTAGACCCTGTCCTCTTTAAAGTTTATACCACTCCCCTTGCCAAAGCGACTGTTTGCCATAACACCAATCACAATGTTACAGAGTCAGGCTCGGACAGCCAGAAAACCATGCAGATTCAAAGACAATAACAGAGACAGGACGACTGATATATAACAGACAGACAGAAAACCATGCAGACTTACAGAAAGAGACAGACAGACAGGAAGACTGATATATAACAGACAGACAGACGGCCAGACAGACAGAAAACCATGCAGATTCATAGACAATAACAGAGACAGGAAGACTGATATATAACAGACAGACAGACAGACAGAAAAGCATGCAGATCAATAGAGGGAGACAGAGAGACAGGAAAGACTGATATATAACAGACAGACAGACGGCCAGACAGACAGAAAAGCATGCAGATTTACAGAGGCAGACAGAGGGACAGGACGACGGATATATAACAGACAGACAGACAGAAAAGAATGCAGATTTATTGACAGTGACAGAGACAGGACAACTGATATAAACAGACAGACAGACAGAGAGACGGAAAAGAATGCAGATTTATAGACAGTGACAGAGACAGGACGACTGATATATAACAGACAGACAGACAGAGAAGCAGGCAGACTGACAAATAAAGAAACAAATACAGGGAGAAAATATCACTTTAAAAACATTCTATTAATTTTTTTTTAAACCGCACAAAGACAAACACAGAAGCGCACAGACTGACAAGACAGTGAAAGAGACAGGAAGACAGGACGACTGGTTTCCCCAAGACACACATACAGGAAGACAGGACGACTGGTTTCCCCAAGACACACATACAGGAAGACAGGACGACTGGTTTCCCCAAGACACACAGACAGGAAGACAGGACGACTGGTTTCCCCACGATACACAGACAGGAAGACAGGACGACTGGTTTCCCCACGATACACAGACAGGAAGACAGGACGACTGGTTTCCCCAAGACACACAGACAGGAAGACAGGACGACTGGTTTCCCCAAGACACACAGACAGGAAGACAGGACGACTGGTTTCCCCAAGACACACAGACAGGAAGACAGGACGACTGGTTTCCCCAAGACACACAGACAGGAAGACGGGACGACTGGTTTCCCCAAGACACACAGACAGGAAGACAGGACGACTGGTTTCCCCAAGACACACAGACAGGAAGACAGGACGACTAGTTTCCCCAAGACACACAGACAGGAAGACAGGACGACTAGTTTCCCCAAGACACACAGACAGGAAGACAGGACGACTGGTTTCCCCTAGACACACAGACAGGAAGACAGGACGACTGGTTTCCCCAAGACACACAGACAAGAAGACAGGACGACTGGTTTCCCCAAGACACACAGACAGGAAGACAGGACGACTGATATATAACAGACAGACAGACAGAGAAGCAGGCAGACTGACAAATAAAGAAACAAATACAGGGAGAAAAGATCACTTTAAAAACATTCTATTAATTTTTTTTTAAACCGCACAAAGACAAACACAGAAGCGCACAGACTGACAAGACAGTGAAAGAGACAGGAAGACAGGACGACTGGTTTCCCCAAGACACACATACAGGAAGACAGGACGACTGGTTTCCCCAAGACACACATACAGGAAGACAGGACGACTGGTTTCCCCAAGACACACATACAGGAAGACAGGACGACTGGTTTCCCCAAGACACACAGACAGGAAGACAGGACGACTGGTTTCCTCAAGATACACAGACAGGAAGACAGGACGACTGGTTTCCCCACGATACACAGACAGGAAGACAGGACGACTGGTTTCCCCAAGACACACAGACAGGAAGACAGGACGACTGGTTTCCCCAAGACACACAGACAGGAAGACAGGACGACTGGTTTCCCCAAGACACACAGACAGGAAGACAGGACGACTGGTTTCCCCAAGACACACAGACAGGAAGACAGGACGACTGGTTTCCCCAAGACACACAGACAGGACGACTGGTTTCCCCAAGACACACAGACAGGAAGACAGGACGACTGATTTTGCCAAGACACACAGACAGGAAGACAGGACGACTGGTTTCCCCAAGACACACAGACAGGAAGACAGGACGACTGGTTTCCCCAAGACACACAGACAGGAAGACAGGACGACTGGTTTCCCCAAGACACACAGACAGGAAGACAGGACGACTGGTTTCCCCAAGACACACAGACAGGAAGACAGGACGACTGGTTTCCCCAAGACACACAGACAGGAAGACGGGACGACTGGTTTCCCCAAGACACACAGACAGGAAGACAGGACGACTGGTTTCCCCAAGACACACAGACAGGAAGACAGGACGACTAGTTTCCCCAAGACACACAGACAGGAAGACAGGACGACTAGTTTCCCCAAGACACACAGACAGGAAGACAGGACGACTGGTTTCCCCTAGACACACAGACAGGAAGACAGGACGACTGGTTTCCCCAAGACACACAGACAAGAAGACAGGACGACTGGTTTCCCCAAGACACACAGACAGGAAGACAGGACGACTGGTTTCCCCAAGACACACAGACAGGAAGACGGGACGACTGGTTTCCCCAAGACACACAGACAGGAAGACAGGACGACTGGTTTCCCCAAGACACACAGACAGGAAGACAGGACGACTGGTTTCCCCAAGACACACAGACAGGAAGACAGGACGACTGGTTTCCCCAAGACACACAGACAGGAAGACAGGACGACTGGTTTCCCCAAGACGCACAGACAGGAAGACAGGACGACTGGTTTCCCCAAGACTGTGTACACAGACAGGAAGACAGGACGACTGGTTTCCCCAAGACACACAGACAGGAAGACAGGACGACTGGTTTCCCCAAGACACACAGACGAACAGACACAGAAGCGCGCAGACTGACGAACACAGAGACGCACAGAGGGAGAGAGGCAATGTGAATGAAGACCTAGAGGAAAACCGCCAAGCACCCCTTTAGCCACGTAAAAAGACAAGAAAAAAAAGGAGGTGATTATTTCCATCTCCCTGTGCCATTACCTGCTCCCCTTGGGTCCTTCAGCTGGGGAGGGAGCCAGGCCACCCTCTGATTTCCTGGGAAGGGGACATTACCGTCGCTCTCCTTCGTGTTCCTCCACAGAATTAGGGAGCAGGGCAGGAGATGCATCAGTCACAGTTTCTGCAGGCATTGGGATCGAATCACTTCCAAGCCCTTTCATGGACTGTTGTTGCACGCACGATTAAAAAAAGGGGGAGTGAAGAAGAATGTATATGAGCAAGCAAGCGACCTGTGGTGTACTGTAGCAAGCACGCTGCACAAACCATGTGCACAGGCGTAAACAGGCACACTAGCATACACTCCATATTAATATATATTATCATATACAAATACTAAAGAGTGGTGACTCTCTCCACTCACAAGGTACACAACTTCAAGTCAGTGCTGCTTACGCAACCGATTCAGCTAGCACACAGGTAAATAAAAGGTACATTGCAACAAACCCAGACACCTCCTCAAAAAAGGAAGCGCCGGGCCTGTCCTTATACCGATCATCTGACATGTGCACACAGCAGCAAAGACAGAAGAAATGTGTAAACACAAAATAAGCTTTTATTCAAGACTGGCATAGTCTCTTTAAGCCACACAGAACACATGGACAATACAGAACAAACACATGGTTGCCTCGGTGGTTTTTCAACTGGAAATGAACAAACAGTTAGGCATGGAGACGACATGATTTACAAGTATTAAATAGTGGGGAAGGGACTGCACAACTCCTCTTCACTAAAAAAAAAAGCTACCTGTGCTGGTCAGGCAACCAGGCTAATGTCGAAACGACAAACTAGCCCTTCAACACCCAGCTTTCCCAAGCCCTGCGGCGATGGAGAAGTGGTAACGGGGACAGGCAGAGGCTGCTGCTGGCAGTTCCTAGTCACGACTCTGCACGCAGGCGGCTGTGGGGTGATGGTCGTCCGCCGTAGGCTGGGGCAGATGCGGCGCCCGTATCCTCCCACAGCGTCAAAGCAGTGCTCTCCCCACAAGGGGAAGGGGAGATAAAAGGATCCGTAAACAAAGCCTGCCTCACCTAGTACCTAATAGGAAACCGCACCTACTTGGACATCCAACTCTAGCGGTCGAAAACAACAGAAGAAAAGAACCAGGAGTCATGCCCTGACTCTGGGTGCCTGGAATGTTCGCACCCTTTTAGACACAGACGACAGACCAGAAAGGCGCACAGCGCTCGTTGCTAGAATGCTTGATCGCTACCAGGTGGACACAGCAGCCTTGAGCAAAACCAGGTTTGCCGATGAAACCCAGCTGGAGGAAGCTGGAGGGGGCTACACCTTCTACTGCATTGGGAAGCCAGAAGGCACCCCAAGAACCTCAAGTGTGGGCTTTGCCATACAAACCAAACTTGCACGACAGCTTGACAGCCTTCCACGTGGGATAAACGATAGGCTGATGATCTTAAGGCCTTGCGTCTGAAGCTGTCCTAGGATCGCTTCACCACAGTCATCAGCTGCTATGCCCTGACGATGACCAACCCTGATGACATTAAAGAAGCCTTCTACGAGTTCAGCTGCACCATTTCAGCGGTAGACAGAAAGGACAGGTTGATCAATCTTGGGGGTTTCAATGCTCGCGTCTGCGTGGACTTCTCCTCGAGGCCAAACGTCTTAGGACGGCACGGCACTGGCAAGTGCAACTCCAACGGACTGCTTTTGCTCTTGCTCTGCGCGTAGCATGGACTGACCATCACCAACACCCTCTTCCAACAAGCGGACAAGTACAAGAACACATGGATGCACCCCCGCTCCAAGCAGTGGCACATGCTGGACCATGTGATTGTCCGGCAGAGGGACAGAGGTGATGTTTCCATTACACCCTGCATGAAAGGAGCAGTCTGTTTGTCGGACCATCGCCTGGTACGCAGCAAGATGAACATCAGACTTGCACGCAAGCTCCAACCAGCCAGGCAGAAACCACCTAGGAAGCTGAACATCCACCCCCTCCCTATCACTAAGGGCGTGCTGCAGCAGTAAATCCAAGCAGCTTTCCAAGAAATTTCTGCATCGACTGATGTAGAAGAGGTATGGAGCACCTTTAGAGATGGAGCACCTTTAGAGCAGCTGACACACTCGGCTTTGTACAGAGGAACCACAAAGAATGGTTTGACGAGAACGACTCTGGAATCGCTAAACTCCTGAACACACTGCATGTACAGCATCAGGATCACATTTCCGATAAAGACTGCCAGAGGAAGAATAACCAGTATTTGCAAACCAAGCAACTCGTACAGAAGAGGCTCCGTGAGATGAAGAACACCTGGTGGGAGAGAAAGTCTGAAGAGCTTCAGTCCGCTGCTGATGTTCACGACACAAATACCTTCCATGATGGTCTCCGAGCTTTGTATGGGCTGAGAGTCACAGGATCAACCCCTGTCCGAGCTTTGGACCAGACCACCCTCCTGACAGACAAGAAAGACATCCTTGCCCGCCGGGCAGAACACTTCAACACCCTCCTCAACAGGGACTCGCCCGTATCTGACGAGGTAATTGCCGCCCTCCCACAGCTACCAGTCAATGACTCGCTAGCTGCCCCTCCCACCAAGTTCGAGACCCGAAAGGCCCTGAAAATGACAACGTCAGGAAAAGCACCAGGAGCGGATGGGATCCAGGCCGACGAGGTGCTGACAGACAAGCTGACCGCCCTGTTCCAGTCTATCTGTGAGAGAGGGGAGGTCCCCCAGGATTTCAAGAATGCTTCAGTTGTCCACATTTACAAACGGAAGGGAGACAAAACATCCTGCGATAACCACCGTGGAATCTCTCTCCTCTGCATCACCGGCAAGATCTTCGCCCGCATCATACTGAACAGACTGGTTGACCATGTCTCTAACAGTCATCCCAAAAGCACAGTGCGGCTTCCGCTCATGTGACATGGTGTTTGCCGTACGCCAGATGCAAGAGAAGTGCCGTGAGCAGAACAAGGAACTACACATGGTCTTTGTAGACCTGACTAAGGCCTTCGACACGGTGAACCGCCGTGGTGTGTGGAAGATCCTCCTAAAGTTCGGCTGCCAAGAGAGCCTAATCCAGCTGACTGCGTCATTCCACGATGGCATGCAGGCGAGAGTACAGGAAAATACTGACATGTCAGATCCGTTCCCTGTGGTAAATGGAGTGAAGCAGGGCTGCGTCCTGGCACCCAAATTGTTCTCCATTTTCTTCTCTGCCATGCTGATTGACTGTGACCGGGACATCTACATTCCCGCCGTCCCCCCCTGGCCCCCCACGTGCAATTAAGATCGATGACGCAGAGATCAAGTCAGTCGACAAGTTTTGCTACCTGGGCAGCACCCTATGCAGCAACGGAGCCCTTGATGCAGAAGTGATGCTGCGCATCGCCAAGGCCAGCTCCGCCTTTGGCAGACTCAACAACAGGCTGTGGAACAACAAAGGCATCAGGCCCAGCACCAAAATCAAAACCTACAGAGCTGTTGTGCTGACTACCTTGTTGTACTGCTGTGAAACATGGACGACGTATCGCCGTCACATTCAACAACTTGAGCAGTTTCACCAGAGATGCCTACGAAAGATCCTCGGCATAAAGTGGCAAGACATGTTCTCCAACCTCCAGGTCCTAGAGAGGAGCGGCCTGCCCAGCATTGAAAGCCTGCTGATCCATTGCCAGCTTCGCTGGACAGGACACGTTGTCCGCATGACAGACAGCAGGATCCCGAAGATGATTTTGTATGGACAGCTGAAGGAAGGACACCGTGAACTTGGAAGACCCTGCAAGCGCTTCAAGGACACATTGAAGACAAACCTCAAAGCCTGTGACATAAACATCGCTTCCTGGGAAACTGATGTCCTTGACCGCTCTCGCTGGGGGATGCTGTGCTCTAGTGGCATAAAGACGTTTGAAAACAAGAGAACGCTGGCCATTAAGGAGAAGCGTGAGCGAAGGAAGCAGGGCTCAACTTCTGTATACGTTTTCCCTTGCAACACCTGTGGGAAGTGCTGCGCATCCAGAATCGGCCTCTTCTCCCATGTGAGGACGCACACCGACAGATAAGCCTGCCTGCCTACTCACCCATCGGTCCGATGGGAGACTCCATCTCTTGTGTACAAAGTGCACAATAACTTGGCACCACAATATCTACATTCGCTTACCCGAGCTTCATGC
>NC_134901.1:12434904-12439904 GCF_041734735.1 Babylonia areolata
ACTGTTAGAAAGAAAATCCATAACGTTTGTCGCAAAGCTGGCAAATTCACTTCTCGTGCTGTAAGGAGACAATAAATCAATTCAAATTAACGGACTATACCAATGTCATCCCGGCAAATGTGTATCATTCAACCTCAAACGCCAATTATATCAGGAGTTTAGAGTGTATGAAGAGCAGTGAATTAACATTCTACTGGGTCTGGAAAATGGCCCCATACTTACTCAGTATGGAAAAGTTTGAAAATGATTTCAGTTCGTACATACTGTGCTCAAAGTAAAGCTGCTACATAGTTTGTAAATGAACAGCTGGACCCCCCTTCCCTAATGTGTATGTAGGTCTATGGCTGGGGCACATACTCACACTCTCTCTCTCTCTCGCTCTCTCTCACGATCTCTCTCACGCAGACGATTAATGAAGAAATGCACACCGACTGGCATTTGTTTATCCCCCACCTCCATCCCCACAGGCAAGAAAGGAATACGTGCATGTAACACGCTGTATTGAAAATATGTTTGTTTGCAATACGATGAGAGTGCCTGGCACTTCGGCAACACCTGTTGTCATACGAGTCAGACAACGCACAGCAAACACACGCAAACACTCAGACATAAAAGCAAACACAGACACAGACACACGCGCACAGAGACTCACACACACACACACGCACACACATACAAACAAACACACGCGCGCGCGCACTCCCCACGCCGCCAATAACCCCACTCCCTCACCCACCTATATTTCTCTGTCCTCCATCACCCCCACCCCCATCCCCCACTCCCCTCATCACACACACACACACACACACACACACACACACACACACACACACACACAAACAACCACACACACACACACACACACACACACACACACACACACACATAAACAGAAAAATAGAAACACACACTCACCTCCTACTGTGGTTCTCGGGCAGTGGAACCATCTTCCCAGGCACCACCACTACCTCCTTCACCACCTCCCCCTCAGCCGGCACGGGCCCTCCATTTCCCGGCGGCACGGGACCGGGGCCGGGTCTGAACCAGAGAAGGCAGAAGGCCGTGGGATGCTGGACGGTCACGTGCAGCCCCACGATCCTCACCAGGCGCTCCTGGCGGTCCAGGAAGGCGGAGAACTCCAGCATGGAGGAGCTGCCGTCCACATTTTGGAACTGCTGGGTCTCCGCCACGTTCTCGGGACGCAGCAGGTTGGGACACTCACTGGCGGAGCCCGAACTCTGGTTGACGTAGCGCACTGGAGGACGGGAAGGAGGAGGAAGTTGGTCTGGTTTTTGGCGCGGTTGTTGAAGGTTGAGGTCGTCCTCCTCCCCCTTAGGCAGGGTCTTGTCCTTGTCCTGCTGGTGTCCTGCTGGCAGCTGGTTGTTGTTGTTGTTGTAGCTGCTGGGTCTGTGCAAGGTGAAGGCTGTGTTCCCTGGCCTCGCCTGGCGGCCCGCATCGTTCTTATCGTTGGCGGGGGTCCTCGAGTGCAGGAAGACGACGACGACGAAGCAGAAGAGGACGAAGCTGAGGAGGATCTGACGCTGCCAGAACTTCATGGCGCGCTGAGGAATAGAAAAAAGGTTTGAAGCTGAAGGTCCCATAGCTCATTGCACGGCCATCAGGGCAGTGATTTCAAATTCAGTTCTTGTCTCTTGAGCTCGGCAAAAAGAAGGCGGGGCTCAATCATCTCTTTCCCCCTGCCGTTTTAATCTTCCCCAACTGGTCAGGTACCCATTATTTACAGCTGGGTGGACTGGGGAAAATGGGAGTAAAGGGCCTTTCCCAGAGACATAACACTATGCCCAAATGGAGGCTGTTGTTGCAGCTGATGTTGCTACTGTTGTTATTGGAATTTCATTTTGATAAATATGCATAAACAATCTATCTATATATGTCTATTTATATCAATATATATATATATATATATATATATATCATGTTACCGCGCGTTGTGCTTCCCGAACTACAAAAAAACTCATGCTCAAAGATTAGAGTATTGCAAATTTCACATACCAAAGTCATGATGTTCAAGAGATACACACAGACAGACAGACAAACATACAGACAGGCCACCAGGATTAACACGACAGGCCACCAGGATTAACACTGTGTTTTGGTTGCTTGAAAGAAAACATGGGATGGTGCTGGTGAATGAAGGCAAGGGGAGAGGAGGAGGAGAAGGAGGAGAGGAGGAGAGAAGGAGGAGGAGGACAGGAGGAGGAGGAGGAGGAGAGGAGGAGGAGAACAAGAAGACATCCCAGAAAGAAGACATAAGCAAACGAACAAGGGAGCGGAAAAAATAAATAATAATAACGAAAAGAAAGGAGTTAATCCTATCAGTTATCCAAGACATAAGCGAACACAGAATGAAATCTAAAACAAAAACAGGGGAAGGGGCAGAGTGGTAAGAAAATAAAATAATAACGGGTTTTGAGGGTGGTGAAAGATACAGGTTCCACACACACACACACACACCCACACACACACACACACACACACACACACACACACACACACACAAACCGTTACATTGACCTGTCCACACTGTAAAGCGAAGGTGGACGGGTATGTCCTTGGTTCAGCCCAGAGCAGATGTCACTGACGTTATCGATTTACCTGACGAAGGGATCTGACGAATAAACTACTCTAACCCCCACCTCCGGTATCCATCTCACCCTGCCCCTACCTCATCTCTTTCTCACCCTCTGTGTGTGTGTGTGTGTTCGTTGTTTAGTTCAGCGTCTTGTCACTATCAGTGATATTAGACGATCAAAAAAGAAAACAAGAAAAAAAAAGAAAGTGGCGGAGGGGGCGGGGGTGGTGGTGGGGGAGGGGATCACGGGGGAGGGGAGAGGGAAGAGGAAAACAGAAAAGGTAGAAAACTACCAAAAAGTGCACAACTAACATGCAGTTACATTAACAGTAACAATTCAATAATAATAATAATCAGAAACCATTAACACAATTCTGAGGTACATTAAAGGAATGTAAAAATAGGACTATGAACTAATGCCTGTGAAAGTTCGTAATAACTTTCCAAAAATCATCTGCAGAATGGTCATTCTCTTTGGAATACTTGGGCAAGAAGGTACGTAACTGCTGACAGTGAAACAATGATGCAAGCTGAACTGCTTACCACATATGCATGTGACATTTTTACTATACTTTGTCTTCAGCGCATCAAGTTTTATACGGAAGAAAGCAGAGGTTATCGATCTGGTTTTGCAAGCTGATGGATTCGGTATATTTTCTTTATTAATATTCTCAGGGAACAATATCCCTTTATGTTTTAAAAACTTGTCCTCGAATCGGTTATGAAATCGACCCCATGCTGATTTTTCTAACAAAGTGTATGCCTCTTTTACGAAAAGACGGACATGTATTTTTGTCTATTTTTCTGAATCTTGTGCCCCTCTTTTAGCTGCTTTATTAGCAGTTTCATTGCTGTGAATGCCCACATGAGAAGGCACCCAACAAAAATTACCTGTCCCTTTAATAATCAAACAATGTACCAAATGATTTGCCTCAATAACTGAGTCAGATCTTGTTTCAAGGTTAAAAAATTCTAGAGCATAAAGTACTGATTTGGAATCAACAAAGAATGCGTGTGTGTGTGTGTGTGTGTGTGTGTGTGTGTGTGTGTGTGTGTTAGTTATAATGTAGTTTTGTGTAGTGTAGACCCTGTTTCAGGGCGGGGACTGGATGAAAAAAAGTGCGCCAGTGCTTATCTATTATCCTCGATAATAAAGAATGTGTCTTGTCTTCTCTCTCTCTCTCTCTCTCTCTCTCTCTCCGTCTCTCTCTCTCCGTCTGTCTCTCTCTGTCTCTGTCTCTCTCTCTCAAATAATAATATATCTGTCGACTGTGAACCCCCATTAAAAGGGGCAGTGGCCTATTCAATAAACTACTCTCTCTCTCTCTCTCTCTCTAAGATGGTACCATTAGACGAATGGTACTATCATTTCTAAACACTGCTTGAACAGGAAACTGATTCAAATGATATGGCTGGTGATATACCTTGTTCGTTAGAAGGGAAAAAAAGAGTAATTTGCCCTTGATTACGCCGGAAAGAGAATTCGTGGGGAGTCTCTAAAAGCGAAAGTTGCGAGTTCGTCGATTGTACTTGTGTAAATGCTTCACAATGGGTCTGGGGAGGAAAGAAGTACTGTGTGTGCTGTTCGAACTTCAAATGAACAAGAAAGGCAAGGCCTTCAAGACTCACTTGTGATACACTTTAAAAAAAAAATCTAATCGTTAAAATGTTCTGTAGTTGTTATTATAAAGCTTCGGGTTAAAAGAAAAAGAAAAAAAGTCCTAACGGCAAATTCGAATCTCGCGTGTTCGGGTGAGAAGAAACTGTCTTACTCATTACAATTACACTATCGTGGATCCTTGACTGTCGTTCAAAAATATAATACTTCAACATGCTTTTTCAAAGGGCGATAAATCGATTGCGGTATTCGCAGTGAAAACGCTGTTTAACTCATATTATTCTGGTGTATCTTCGGCATTCAAAAAATCTTTAAGGGCAATTAAAAATTATTTTTAAGTCCGCGGTAAGAGACGTGGCTATCGCCGCAATCACACTGCAACGTTTAGCCGTTTTCTCTAGTTGTTTATGCTAAATAATAATTTGTTAGAAATCTTATTCATTTTTTAAATGCAAAAATACAGCCTATTATACAATATGACGCAGAACTATGGGGACTGGAAAAAAGCTGCTGAACAGTGTGTAAAAATACATTTGTTTGCTCTGAAGCGCTTGTGAGGGGTAGATAAACGAACACCAAACGATTTTGTTTAAGGCGAAACCAACAGATATCCCATCGTGATAAATCATATTGTGCAATGTATGAAATACTGGTTAAAGCTTGTATATCTGGAAGAAAATAGGCTGCCTCGTAAAGCATACTCAACACTATTCCATCTCGATGCTGCAGGCAAAAATAATTGGGTTACCAATGTAATAACATGCTTATCTAAATTTGGATATGGGCATG
>NC_134901.1:12444904-12454904 GCF_041734735.1 Babylonia areolata
GGATGAGGTATGTGAGTGTATGCATGCCTACACTGTGGGAGCAACAGGATATTGGAACGTGTATATATATATATATATATATATATATATATATATATATATATATATCTTTGTACATAATTTTTTATTATGTGTGTGGAGATATGGGCATATGTGTGTGTGCTTGTACAAGTAAGTGTTCATCTGTGTGTGTGTGTGTGTGTGTGTGTGTGTGTGTGTGTGTGTGTGTGCCGTGGAAGCTGTGATACGTAGACTAGAAATGAGTGTGTGGAGGAGGGGGGTAGAGGAGGTGCAGGGTAATGTGTGTGGTGTGTGTGTGTGTGTGTTGGAGCTCATGTACGTTTATATGTATTTGACTGTGCTTTCATATCTGTGAAACTGCATGTTCGGTGCATATCTGTTATGCATGTGTGGGTGTATACGTGAATGTGTGTCTTCATGTTTTACATCTATTTGCTTGTTGTTGTTGTTTTTTTTGGTTTTTTGTTGTTGTTTGTTTGGTTTTTTTGTGTGTTTTTTTTTTTGTTTTTTTTACATTATAGTTATTATTTATTATTTATTTATTTATTTGTGTAAGCTTATCTATCATTTATTCACCTTTTTTTTTTTTTCTTTTCCTCAAGGCCTGACTAAGCGCGTTGGGTTACGCTGCTGGTCAGGCATCTGCTTGGCAGATGTGGTGTAGCGTATATGGATTTGTCCGAACGCAGTGACGCCTCCTTGAGCTACTGAAACTGAAACGGACAAGAGCTCCGTTAGACGATCGTACGACATATTATCTGTCCAATACACACGTTGAGCTGGTCGCCTCGACTGGATCGTTAGCAATGAGGCCTGGCTACCCTAATGGCTACTGCACTATACTTTGCCAAACAACTACTTATCTTTCGCTATGTCCCAGTAGTACTCAGTATCGCTATGTGTCATTAGCTTTATTTGTTGGCCAATATTCCAGACACCAATAGCTGCTCATTAATTAACCAACTCACCCATTCATTCATTCATTCATTCACTTAGATGTCTATATATCTACTTGTCTATCTATTCATTTATTCATTCTGGTATTCCTTTTCTTTGTTGTGTGGTAAAAGAATGTATCGGTGACAGTATCGTTTTTTTCCAGTTCTAGTGAAACACATGAATGCGAAAAATCAGTTCCAGCCACTGTAAACGGGAGTCCACTTACCCTACCGCCAGGAAATGAATATCTATGTTGCCCACGCCTTTCCTCCTCCAGAGTGTGTCAGCTTTCTCACAAACCTCCGCGAAGAGATTATATTGTAGGTATTTCCTTCCTGTCGTAAAGCTGAGTATCGACGATAGTATATGATTACAATACTACACGATAGTACACTGGTTCTCGGTTCTGTGTAAATGGGCCTTTTTCTTATCCGTCAGGAAAGGGATCTGTCCATGCATGTCTTTTCTCCGTTGTAAAGAAGGTTCTTTTCTTTCCAAATGAAGCATTTTACAACCAATTTAAAGAAATGGATATCATAACACACACACACACACACACACACACACACACACACATACATATATATATATATATATATATATATATATATATATATATATATATATATATCGGGTGTCCCCAAAAAAGTGAACTGCATTTTGACAAGCATTTTCTCAGTGATAGAGAAACCGAATTCATTGAAAATTTTCTCTCAGTAACCTTATGGTATCATCAACATGTCTGCAAAATATCTAAAATGTCAAATAAACGCATAGAGTATTGTCAAATTCAAAAACAGCATGTCAAAAAGATCCAATATCAGAGGAAAACTCACTTATATCAGTTTTTGCTCAATGTGGCCTCCATCTTCCTCTACGACTAAACGAAGCCGTTTCTTCCAAGCAGAAATGCTTTTACGTATTTCTTCCACCGATATAATTATCCTGTCCTCTAACGCCTGCTCGGTCAGTTTGTCTCTCACTCCCCGGTAAACTTTCTCCTTCAGAGAGTCCCATATAGCATTATCCATTGGGTTACAGTCAGGACTTTGTGGAGGCCATTCATCCTTCTTGATGAATTCTGATGTAAGAATAATAATAATAATTCATAACTTTTCTATGGCACGATATCCAGTACTAATGCTGCTCAAAGCGCCTTACATCATCGAGCCAGATATAAACATAACATAAAACATTACAACAGCTCAATCCAATGCGTTTACAGAATGAATAAAAAAAAAAGCATGATCCACCAAACAATAAAAAAAATATCAAGTAAATAATGCTTAGATTAAAAAGAAATACATTCCTTAAAAACACACATTTTTTAGACACACGCATACATGCAAGCGCTCTCTCTCTCTCTCTCTCTCTCTCTCTCTCTCTCTCTCACACACACACACACACACACACACACACACACATGCGCGCGCGCGCGCCCATGACACATTAAATATATCAACTGCACTAAAACAGGATTATGTGAGTATAAAAATTTCTGGCATAAAACTCCATGTGGCGAACAGACTTTGGACTATCCATCGTGCTGAGTACAGAAATGTTTGCGGAAAAGGTGCGTTTTCAGAGCTGACTTGAAGGTCTGGAGATCAGAAGCATTTCTGAGGGACGGTGGCAAAGAATTCCAAATTCCTAAAAGACCATTTCCCTGCACATTTTAAATTAGTTCTTGGGACTTTAAGTAACAGTTCAGAACTGGATCTTAGCGTTCTACATGGTTCGTACGTTTCCAGCACAGAGGAAAGATATGAGGGAAGAGATTCATCAAAATGTCGGAAGGCAAGTGTCTCTAGTTTATAGTGAATCCGGGACTCTATAGGATGCCAGTGTAACTGATGCAAAAGAGGTGTGACATGATCAGATTTCTTTTTTTGCTACGACAAGTCGTGCAGCATTGTTCTGTACTTTCTGTAGTCTAATAAGAGAGGAAGATGGTAAACCTGCTAAGGTAGAATTGCAGTAATCTAGTCTGGACAGGACAAAAGAGGAAACCAACTGAGCCATGTTTTTCTCCGTTATGTATGGTCTGACTGAGGCTAATCTGCGAAGATGAAAATTGAATGAGTGACACAGGGATGAAATATGGTCAGCCATGGTCAAGGTCTGATGAATACGTACACCTAGGTATTTAGCTGATGTTTGAAATGTAACTGTATAAGTGCCGAGAGTGACTGGGCCCTTTTTATTTCATTGAGACGAGCTCGGTCTCCTACAGCTTAGAGCTTGGTTTTCTTTTCGTTAAGTTTCAGCTTGTTTCTGTCCATCCACACCTTTACATCAGCCACACAGGCTTCTGCCTCATTAATGACTGTTTTGAAGTCAGATGGTGGAGCGGCTTTTTGTAACTCAGTGTCATCAGCATACTTATGGTAATCAAAGGAATGCCTTTTGATGATGTCAGACAAAGGCTGAGTATATAAAATGAATAAAATAGGTCCCAGAACCGATCCCTGCACAAGAGGGATACACCTCAGAAGTGGTATGATTTACTTTGACGCAGAGCTGACGGTTTGAAAGATAAGATGAAAACCATTTTAAAGCAGTAGATCGAATGTCAAAGGTAGTGCTCAGACGGTTGATGAGAATTTGGTGGTCAATTGTATCAAATGCTGCTGATAGATCTAGGAATGCCACTAAGGATGCAAGTTTTTTGTCTGTATTTGAGAGAAGACTGTCTGTAACAGAGAGAAGAGCTCTTTCTGTGCTGTGGTTTTTTCGATAGGCTGACTGATAAATTTCGAGCAGACCGTTTTTCTCTATATGTTCCTGTCACTGCTGTAACACAAATTTCTCAATAATTTATAAATGAATGATAGATTACACACGGGTCGATAGTTCTTTAGTTGATTCGAGTCCAGATTGTGCTTTTTCAAAGGTGGGGTGACAGTAGCCAATTTGAGAGATTCATCAACAGTGCCTGACTCTAGAGAGTGGTTTACAATACTGGTGATTAAGGGGAGAAGATCATCTGGACATATCTTTAAACGGTTAGATGGTAATAGATCAAAATCACGGTTTTTATTTGGAGAATAAAGAATAAAATCTCTTACAGTCTTTTCAGAAATTGTTCTAAAACATTTCATTAAAACCCCTTTAAATTCATCAAACTTATTCTCTGGTGGACAAGCATCCAGTTCATGTCGGATGTTAGCGATTCTATCAGTAAAATATGTACAAAAAGTATCAGGAAGATCCTGAGGAGGAATGTCTTTTGGCAGTAACAGTTCTTTGCTTTTACCAGTCAGTTGGTTTGAAACAGCATGTAGCTGTTTGGACGTGGAGCACTGGCAGATGGAAGCACTGAAGTGTTGACATTTTGCGGTGGTCTGCATAGCGTTCAGTGTGCTGCGCTCTTTGATATAGATCTCACGGAGGACTGTCAGTTTGTTGGAGCGCCAGACGTGCTCGGCCTGTCGTTCCCGACGCTTGTGGGTCCTCAGTTCATAGTCATCCAGGGAGCAGAGGGACGGTCAGTAACAAGGCGAGTGGAGATAGGGGCATGCTAGTCCAGTATCTGACGGAGGCCGGTGATAAATGTTCTGAGGGTAGATCAGTTTGAATGATTTTCCTGCACGAGGGATTTGATGTCAGCATGGAAAATATCAACATTAATCATTTTGGTGTTTCGCGATGTCACAAGGCGTTTTTTCTCGTTTGAGTCTCTCAAAAGAGATGTTGTAAATGACTGCCATGTGGTCAGCATGGGCAAAGTCCATAACCTGAAACTGGGGGGCGAGTATATTCTCCCGAACCACAAGCCAATCAAGTGTGTGACCATGTTTGTCGGTGGGTTCACTATCAGTTGTTTTAATCCGTGGTCGTGGAGCAGAGCACGCAAACGTAAGATGTCAGAACTGTTGGTCTGTTCATAATGAAACTTAAAATCACCAATTAAAACTAAGTCCCCTGCATCTAAGGCGTACTTATCTAAGAGACTGTAAAATTCGGTGATAAAATCCTTGTTACTACATTTATTATGTCGACTTCGAGGAGGTCTATATACACGTATAACATGGCACACATAGTTATTGCTCCCGAACTTCAATGCTACGCCCTCAAATGATGTGTTGTCGAGGGTTTTGAACGTCCAGACATTTTGTATATGGCTCCTCATTATAGCCGCTATACCACCCTCTTTTCTAATTTGTCTGGGGAACGATTTCGATTTGTATCCCTGCGGTGTTAGCTGCGCCATGAATGATTCGTCCCCCTCTTTATACAGCCATGTTTCAGTTAATATAACAACATCAAAAGCATTGTCAACAATTACGTCGTGGATAGAAGATGCCTTCTGTTGACATGGCTGAACATTGACACACATAAGTTTCAGATGTGACGGGTGGAAATGTGTCTCGATCGCTTGTACATTCCTCTAAGGGTGGATATAAATCAGGTTAGAAAAGTTTACTCTCACCTTTTGCCTCTTGTGTGATTTGGGTTCAGAACTGTTTGCACTGCTTTGAATGACGTGTATCACTTTCCTTTTCCGTGTCCCTCCCCGACGAGACTGTTTTTTTGCGGGGGAGGTTGTAATCAATGTTTAAGTCCTTAAGATGTTGTATCACATCTTGACATAACACAGTGTGCGTGTGTACTGATCCAACGCAAGCAGCTGATGTCGAGAATACTTGCATGGCGAGGCGCGTGCAGTGTTGATGCTTACCACTGAACACTGCTTGTTGGCCATACTCCAGCAATGGCGGACGTTGATTAATATTCGATGCCCACAGTAAAAATGTCCAAACAAACACTTCGAAGGCACATGGAGCGGTATAAAACAACCAGACGAGTCCATCGTGAATCAGTCTGTAAAAAACTGACTTGATTAAAAAGACAGGGATAAAACAATCGACTAAAAATCGAGAGAGCTGAAGAGCCTGCCGGCATGTCAGGCGACAAGTCCACACTCAACCCCTCCTCCAGATGGGCCTGGCTTACCTACTTGTGTGTGAAGGAGCCCCATCTTGCTGAAACACGTAATTCTTTCTAGGATAAAGACGCCTACAATCTGGGAGAAGATTGTCATCCAATAACCGAATGCAGCTTTCACTGTTAACCTTGGCTCTATCTGTGTCAATAAAATGAATGTTTGTTTTTCCTTTCCAGGATACTCCAGCTGAAAGCATTATCTTTTTTTGAAAATCTAGAAGTCTCATGATAGAGGCGAGACGGCTGAATTTCTCGTTTCCGTTTCCCATAAACGCGATCGTTTTGGTGATCTTTAACGTAAAGTCTTTCTCGTCTGTGAAAATGATCCTTTTTACATCAGTGGCCGAGTAACGGTCATTCAAGTTACGGCAACGAGTTTTTCTTTTCCCTCTAACTTTTGGTCCCTCCTTGATACCCGTATCTTCTTGAAGGGCTTCAGCTCCAGTTCTTTCGCCATTCTTTGCACAGAAGACTTGCTCACTTGTAAATCGCTTGCAACTTCTCTAAGAGATTTGTGGGTCCCTGGGTTCTCCTCCTGGGATTGAATCAGTTCCCCAACACGGTCCTTGTTCTCCTCCGAACATGCAGTCTTGGGTCTCCCACTGCCAATTTTACGTGCTACTGACCCTGTAGTGCGTATTTTATCGATAAGTCTATTTACAGTGACATGACTCCACCCCTTGCCTGGAAATTCCTTTACTATCCTTCTTCCATCCCAGCCTTTCTCCTTGAAACAGTTTTCAATGGTAACCTTATCACTTTCGCTCAAAGGCATGGTTGATCCTTCCAAACTGAAAGTTTGGACAGAGCTGATTTAGGATACAGACGACAATAAAAAAGATCAATAGACTTGACACCCACACAGGCTATTTTTAGACTGACACTGATTGAAAGATGCCAACACCTGGCAGCTGGCATGAACATGATGAAGGTCACATTGCACAGCTCCGATGTTGGATTTTTTTACATGCTGTATTGAATTTGACAATACTCGCATAATTTGCTTCTGAACGTTTATATAATTTGCAGACGTGTTGACGATACCATAAGGTTACTTTGTGAAAATTTTCAATGAATTCGGTTTCTCTGTCACTGAGAAAATACTTGTCAAAAAGCGGTTCGCTTTTCTTGGGACACCCGACACACACACACACACACACACACACACACACACATATATATATATATATATATATATATATATATATATATATATACTGTTCAAAAAAAGAAACGCAACAACCCATTACAATGAAAATGGCGTGTGGGGCGGCCAAAAGTGGGAGAGCATGAAGCTGCAGAATATCAGCCACATAGCGCGGGGCGTTCAGAGCCCCGCCAACTCGCACCAGTTGACTACGTCCATTGTTACTGATGGCGCCCCAGACCATCACACCCCCACCAACCAGAGCAGGTGCTTGGTCAACGCAGTTTGCTGCGTAGCGTTCGTTCATTCTTCGGAAAACTTGTCGTCTGCTGTCGTGACGTTGCAAAGGAATTGTGATTCGTTAATGAACAGCTCGTGGTTCCAGTGACGGCCTGGAGTTCAGAAGCGATGCTCAGTGGCCCACTGGAGGCGGTCTAAGCGATGGAGCCTTGTGAGGACAGATCCTCTGTCCGGACGTCGTACGTGCAGGCAAGCTGCGTACAGCCGATTGCGGATGGTCTGGTCGGAGACTTGTGGCACTCCATTCAGTGCCTGGACTGTGAACGAGGCTGAAGGCTAGCGGTTTCACAGAATAAAGCGGTCCTGGACTGCTGTCGTCACTCTTGGTCGTCCAGTGCGTTGTGTGTCTGCTGTGACACCAGTGGCCTCCAGTGCGTTGTGTGTCTGCTGTGACACCAGTGGCTTCCAGTGCGTTGTGTGTCTGCTTTGACACCAGTGGCTTCCAGTGCGTTGTGTGTCTGCTTTGACACCAGTGGCTTCCAGTGCGTTGTGTGTCTGCTGTGACACCAGTGGCTTCCAGTGCGTTGTGTGTCTGCTTTGACACCAGTGGCTTCCAGTGCGTTGTGTGTCTGCTTTGACACCAGTGGCTTCCAGTGCGTTGTGTGTCTGCTTTGACACCAGTGGCTTCCAGGCTGGCCCACAGCTTCGTGTCACGTTGAAATGTCGTGTGGCATCAGCTTGAGATTGTCCAGCCTGCTGTCGGCCAATGGCGTTGTTTCGTTGCACTGGAGTCAGACGGGGTATTTTTGGCACTGATTCGACAGACTGGATTTTATAGCAATGATGTGAGTAAACAGTTCTTTGGCGTTCCCAATCAAAACCATGACTGCCATGTGAAGCACGCACAAATAAAGACAACGAAATTTTCACCACAGACTTCACAATTTGCAAGTGCAGCATGCTCTGTGTTTGCATGCCTGTTTCTTACAAGTCACTTGACAATCCTAATCGTATACAAGCCGTACCCAACCAATTTGTATTGTGCAATTATATTACAATGACTTTTGGACATCGTTGCGTTTCTTTTCTTGAACAGTATATGCATGTATGCATGTATGTATATATACATATATAGATAGATAGATAGAAAGATAGATACTTGTGCATCTATTGAGCAGCTGAAGGACAATTCCAATAACATTTGCGCAGACAATAATACACAACGCAGGCTATCATCATATAATATATTATATATATGACGGACAACAGACAATTATTTCAACGGATTGAAAGTGTTGTTTTCAACAGCAGTATGATATCTATCTATCTATCTATCTATCTATCTATCTATATATATATATATATATATACACATATACATACACGCATATACATACAGATATATACACACACATACATACATATATAGACACACGTACATATACACATACATATGCCTGCATATACATACACACCGAATAGTAATAATATCCAAAAAGGTACTAATTGTATAGTTAGAGGGGGCGTGAGGGGGGGAGGGCAAAGGAGATAAGGGGTGGGTGGTGGTGGAGGGAGACTGGGGCGGATGGGGAAATAAATTAAAGGGGAAGGGGGGGGGGAAGGGGGAGGCGATGTGGAGCGGGGGAAAGAGATGGGCAGCAGAAAAGCGGTAATTATTAATGCTAACAGACACATTGGTGCAAAATATCCTCCGTAAGAATGACAAATGTAAGATAAAACCATCAGACTCTAAATACTTTTCAAATATAAAAACACGTATCATACTGTTGTGTAAAATGTAGTGTATATTTAAAATGACCGATGAAACCACACAAACATCATTCTATGTCTTTCCAACAGTCATTCCTCTCCTCACATAGGCTTAGGTATACTCTTATATCACACAACATGGTTACGCATATGCACAATCGCATGCATACATGATATACTCCGACACACCCAAACACGCACGCACACAAACACACACACAACATTCACATAGACAAATATGTTTTCAACAGCATAAATGTAAAATCTCCATGTCAGTATATGAGTAAAAAGTATGAAAACACATATGCTGTTGAAAACATATTTGTCTATGTGAAGGATGTGTGTGTGTGTGTGTGTGTGTGTGTGTGTGTGTGTGTGTGTGTGAGTGCGTGTGAGTGCGTGTTAAGCGGTGTGAGTGTGTGTGTGTGCGTGTGAGTGCGCGCGCGCGCGCGCGTGTGTGTGTGTGTGTGTAAAGGTGTGGATCCTGACTGGCATGGTGTTGAGTCATGGGGAAGGCACTTTATTCCCATTCCCCCATACTCCACCCAGGTGTGAACAGAGGGTCCTCAATGCAGTCGGGGAAGACTGATATAGGCGGAAGGAAGGGAGTATATGTGTGTGTGTGTGTGTGTGTGTGTGTGTGCGCGTACATACGTACAAATGTACATGTGCATGTACGTACATACACGCATGAATACTGAGCACAATAATATATATATATATATATATATATATATATATATATATATATATATATATATATATATATATATATATATATATATACGTATACATGTTTTGTAAAAAACAAGCCAGCACAAAACAAAGCAAAACAAATTCATAACTCAACAGGCTATGCCGAAGAGTCGAACCAGTGGTTTATAGACGAGAGAATCCGCGACACACAAGTCTGACCAAACCTTTTAACGGGTATCC
>NC_134901.1:12459904-12467404 GCF_041734735.1 Babylonia areolata
CAATAGATGAAGAGAGAGAGAGAGGGGGGGGGTGAGAGAGGGAGGAGGGGAGAGAGAGAGAGAGAGAGAATCACACAACAGACCTACAAGCATACAACACACATGCACATTCACACACATGTGTATATGCGTGCATGCGTGCATGCATATTTTGTGTGTGTGTGTGTGTGTGTGTGTGTGTGTGTGTGTGTGTGTGTGTGTGTGTGTGTGTGTGTGTGTGTACGTGTATCTGTGACTGTGTCTCTGTCTGTGCTTGTGTGTGTTTGTAAATTATGATACTACTATAAACCTTTCCCCCTTTTCAGAATCGCCAGAATTTGAATGTATCTTATTCATGACGACTAGAGGAGGAAACCAAACAACCAAACTATAGAACAATAAAGAACAAGTCGAAACATGAAACAGGTCTAAAAAGATAAATTTAAAAAACAAAAACGAAAAAAAAAAAAAAAAAAAACCTTGGCGGTTCCAGCGCTCAAACTGTCAATCTGCTTGCGGTTGGCATAGCGACTGCCAACGTTTCTGGCGATGGGGTTTCGATCTCCCAATTGTCAGTCAGTGCACTCGACAGGTGAGAATAGAAACAGGGTGGGAAGCCGCCGTGTTACCGTTGTGATGTGGGGGGTAAAGAGTGGAGGATGGGGGTGGTGTGTGTGTGTGTGTGTGTGTGTGTGTGTGTGTGTGTGTGTGTGTGTGGTGTGGTGTGGTGTGATGTGGTGTGGTGTGGTGTCGTGTCGTGTAGTGTAGTGTAGTGTGCGTGTGTGTGTGTGTGTGTGTGTGTGTGTGTGTGTGTGTGTGTGTGTGTGTGTGTGTGTGGTGTAGTGTAGTGTGCGTGTGTGTGTGTGTGTGTGTGTGTGTGTGTGTGTGTGTGTGTGTGTGTGTGTGTGTGTTCGTTCTTTAGTTTAGCGTCTTTTCACTATCAGTGATATTAGACGATCACAAAAAAGTGGGGAAAGGAGGGGGGGGGGGGCGGACTGGGGAGGGGAGAGGGAAGAGGAAAGCAGAAAAGGTAGAAAACTACCAAAAAATGCATAACTAACATGCAATTACATTTAACAGTAACAATTCAATAATAATAATAATCAGAAACCATAAACACAATTCTGAAGTACATTAAAGGAATGTAGAAATAGGGCTATGAACCAATGCCTGTGAAAGTTCGACCATAAGAACCTCGTCAGAAATAACTTTCCAAAAATGATCTGCAGAATAATTATTCTCTTTGAAATACTTGGGCAAGAAGATACGTAACTGCTGACAGTGAAACAAACAATGATGCAAGCTGAACTGCTTACTACAGATGCATGTAACATTTTTACTATACTTTGTCTTTTGCGCATGAAGTTTTATACGGAAGAAAGTAGGGGTTATTAGTCTTGTATAGCAAGCTGATGGTTTCGGTATCTTTTCTTTAATAATATTACGATGATGATGGAGTCTCCCGTCGGACCGACGGATGAGTAGGCAGGCAGGTTTGTCTGTCGGCGTGTGTCCTCATATGGGAGAAGAGGCCGATTAGGATGCGCAGCACTTCCCACAGGTGTTGCAAGGGAAAACATCTCCAGAAGTTAAGCCCTTCTTCCTTCGCTCACGCTTCTCCTTAATGGCCAGCGTTCTCTTGTTTTCAAACGTCTTTATGCCACTAGAGCACAGCATCCTCCAGCGAGAGCGGACATCAGTTTCCCAGGAAGCGATGTCTATGTCACAGGCTTTGAGGTTTGTCTTCAAGGTGTCCTTGAGGCGCTTGCAGGGTCTTCCAAGTTCGCGGTGGCCTTTCTTCACCTGGCCATACAAGAGCATTTTCAGGATCCTGCTGTCTGTCATGCGGACAACGCGCCCTGTCCAGCGTAGCTGGCACTGGATCAGCAGGCTTTCAATGCTGGGCAGGCCGCTCCTCTCTAGGACCTGGAGGTTGGAGACCCTGTCTTGCCACTTTATGTCGAGGATCTTTCGTAGGCATCTCTGGTGAAACTGCTCAAGTTGTTGAATGTGACGGCGATACGTCGTCTATGTTTCACAGCAGTACAACAAGGTGGTCAGCACAGCAGCTCTGTAGGTTTTGATTTTTGGTGCTGAGGCTGATGCCTTTGTTGTTTCACAGCCTGTTGTTGAGTCTGCCAAAGGCGGAGCTGGCCTTGGCGATGCACAGCGTCACTTTAGCATCAAGGGCTCCGTTGTTGCATAGGGTGCTGCCCAGGTAGCAAAACTTGTCGACTGACTTGATCTCTGTGTGATCAATCTTGGTTGCAGGTGGGGGGAGGCACTGGCATTCTGTGAGCTAGCTGGTTGGTACATGGACTCGGTCTTGCTGAGGCTGATGATGAGTTCAAAGCGCCTGCAGAAGGTTGAGAACCTGTCCATAATGAACTGCATGTCCTCGTTGGTGTGTGCAGCAAGCGCGCAGTCATTAGCGAAGAGAGAACTCTCTCAACAGTGCCTCAAACACCCTGGACCTGGCGCGGAGTCGCCGCAAGTTAAAAAGTTTACCATATGTGCCAGGACGCAGCCCTGCTTCACTCCATTTACCACAGGGAACGGATCCGACATGTCAATATTTTCCTGCACTCTCGCCTGCATGCCATCGTGGAATGACGCAATCAGCTGGATTAGGCTCCCTGGGCATCCGAACCTTAGAAGGATCTTCCACATACCACGGCGGTTCACCGTGTCAAAGGCCTTAGTCAAGTCTACAAAAACCATGTGGAGCTCCATGTTCTGCTCACGGCACTTCTCTTCCAACTGGCGTACGGCGGAAGCCGCACTGTGCTTCAGGGATGATTGTGTTGGAGACATGGTCAACCAGTCTGCTCAGTATGATGCGGGCGAAGATCTTACCGGTGATGCAGAGGAGAGATATTCCACGGTGGTTATCTCAGGATGTTTTGTCTCCCTTCCGTCTGTAGATGTGGACAATTGAAGCATCCTTGAAATCCTGGGGGACATCCCCTCTCTCCCAGATAGACTGGAACAGGGTGGTCTGTCAGCACCTCGCCTCCATACTTGTAGATGTCAGCCTGGATTCCATCCGCTCCTGGTGCTTTTCCTGACGTTGTCAGTTTCAGGGCCTTTCGGGTCTCGGCCTTGGTGGGAGGGGCAGCTAGCGAGTCATTGACTGGTAGCTGTGGGAGGGCTGCAATTACCTCGTCAGATACGGATGAGTCCCTGTTGAGGAGGGTGTTGAAGTGCTCTGCCCAGCGGGCAAGGATGTCTTTCTTGTCTGTCAGGAAGGTGGTCTGGTCCAAGGCTCGGACAGGGGTTGATCCTGTGACTCTCGGCCCATACACAGCTCGGAGACCATCATAGAAGGTCTTCATGTCATGAGCATCAGCAGCGGACCGAAGCTCTTCGGACTTTCTCTCCCACCAGGTGTTCTTCATCTCACGCAGCCTCTTCTGTACGAGCTGCTTGGTTTGCAAGACCTGGTCCGTCTTCCTCTGGCAGTCTATCGGAAATGTGATCCTGATGCCGTATATGCAGTGTTCAGGAGTTTGGAGATTCCAGAGTCGTTCTCGTCAAACCAGTCTTTGTGGCTCCCCTGTACAAAGCCGAGTGTGTCAGTGGCTGCTGTGTACACAGCATCTCTAAAGGTGCTCCATACTTCTTCTACATCAGTCGATGCAGGAATTTCTTGGAGAGCTGTTTGGATTTGCTGCTCCAGCACGTCATTGGTGATAGGGATGCGGTGGATGTTCAGCTTCCTAGGGGGTTTCTGCCTGGCTGGTTGGAGCTTGCGTGCAAGTCTGATGTTCATCTTGCTGCGTTCCAGGCGATGGTCCGACCAACAGACTGCTCCTCTCATGTAGCGTGTAATGGAAACATCACATCTGTCCCTCTGCCGGACAATCACATAGTCCAGCATGTGCCATTGCTTGGAGTGGGGGTGCATCCATGTGTTCTTGTACTTGTCCGCTTGTTGGAAGAGGGTGTTGGTGATGGTCAGTCCATGCTGCGCGCAGAGCGAGAGCAAAAGCAGTCCGTTGGAGTTGCATTTGCCAGTGCCGTGCTGTCCTAGGACTTTTGGCCACGAGGAGAAGTCCATGCCGACGTGGGCATTGAAATCCCCAAGGATGACCAGCCTGTCCTTTCGGTCTTCCGCTGAAATGGTGCGGCTGAGCTCCTCGTAGAAAGCTTCTTTGATGTCATCAGGGATGGTCATCGTCGGAGCATAGCAGCTGATGACTGTGGAGAAGCGATCCTCGGACAGCTTCAGACGCAGGGTCATCAACCTGTCGTTTATCCCATGTGGAAGGCTGTCAAGCTGTCGTGCAAGTTTGGTTCGTATGGCAAAGGTTCTTGCGGTGCCATCTGGCTTCCCAATGCAGTAGAAGGTGTAGCCCCCTCCAACTTCCTCCAGCTGGGTTTCACCGGCAAACCTGGTTTCGCTCAGGGCTGCTATGTACACCTGGTAGCGATCAAGCATTCTAGCAATGAGCGCTGTGCGCCTTTCTGGTGTGTGTGTGCGCGCGCGCGCGGGCGTGTGTGTGCATGTGTAATGTGTGTGCGTGCAATGTGTGTGTGTATGTGTGTGATGTGTGCATGTTTGTGTGTAGTGTGTGTGTGTGTGTGTGTGTGTGTGTGTGTGTGTGTGTGTGTGTGTGTGTGTGTGTGTGTAGTGTAGTGTAGTACTGTGTATATATATATATATATGTTTATATACATTATATGTACATGCATGTATCTATACATGTATGCCTGTACGCTTGTATGTATGTATGTATGTGTATCTATCTATCTATCTATCTATCTATCTATCTATCTATCTATATATATATATATATGTGTGTGTGTGTGTGTGTGTGTGTGTGTGTGTGTGTGTGTGTGTGTGTGTGTGTGTGTGTGTGTGTCCGCGCAGACAACCGGATGTGAAAAAAGGCAAATAATAAAGCAAAGAGAGAAAGATATTTTTTTAACGGAGAAAGAAAGAAGGGAAAGCGATGGAACAAATATAAAGGAAGAACGAAGTAAAGATCAAGACAGAAAACACCTGGAAAGAGAAAAAGAACTCCTCCGATCTCCAACACAAATACAAACAAACACTCTCTCAAAATCTCCCTTTCTATCACACACACACACACACACACACACACACACACACACACACACACACACACACCACCCCCATCCTCCACTCCTTACCCCCCACATCACAACGGTAACACGGCGGCTTGCCACCCTGTTTCTATTCTCACCTGTCGAGTGCACTGACTGACAATTGGGAGATCGAAACCCCTTCGCCAGAAACACTACACACAAACACGCACACATCACACAAACACACACACACACACACACACACACACACACACACACACATTGCACACACACACACATATTACACACAAACAAGCGTGCACACACACACACACACACACACACACACACACACACACACACACACACTACACTACACCAAACACACACGCACACAAACACACACGCACACGCGCGCGCACCAAACAAACAGGTGAGATAAGAGGGCTGACCCATTTTATGACCTGAAAAGAAAATATAAAGATCCCGCAGCGCTTATCTCACACAAAACTGTAAATGTTGAAATAGTTATATCTATAGGAGATCAACCTTTAACTGTCATGGATGCACAGAAACCGGAGCTTAGAGCTGGAATCCCATGCATGCAGCCTGCAGCGCTGTTGAAACAGAAACGCATACATGTACTGGCTCTGTCACTCAAAGCCAATGTACTATGGTCGGCATACATGTACTGGCTCTGTCACTCAAAGCCAATGTACTATGGTCGGCATACATGTACTGGCTCTGTCACTCAAAGCCAATGTACTATGGTCGGCATACATGTACTGGCTCTGTCACTCAAAGCCAATGTACTGTGCTCGGCATACATGTACTGGCTCTGTCACTCAAAGCCAATGTACTATGGTCGGCATACATGTACTGGCTCTGTCACTCAAAGCCAATGTACTGTGGTCGGCATAGATGTACTGGCTCTGTCACTCAAAGCCAATGTACTATGGTCGGCATACATGTACTGGCTCTGTCACTCAAAGCCAATGTCCTATGGTCGGCATACATGTACTGGCTCTGTCACTCAAAGCCAATGTACTATGGTCGGCATACATGTACTGGCTCTGTCACTCAAAGCCAATGTACTATGGCCGGCATACATGTACTGGCTCTGTCACTCAAAGCCAATGTACTATGGCCGGCATACATGTACTGGCTCTGTCACTCAAAGCCAATGTACTATGGCCGGCATACATGTACTGGCTCTGTCACTCAAAGCCAATGTACTGTGGTCGGCATACATGTACTGGCTCTGTCACTCAAAGCCAATGTACTGTGGTCGGCATACATGTTCTGGCTCTGTCACTCAAAGCCAATGTACTATGGTCGGCATACATGTACTGGCTCTGTCACTCAAAGCCAATGTACTATGGTCGGCATACATGTACTGGCTCTGTCACTCAAAGCCAATGTACTGTGGTCGGCATACATGTACTGGCTCTGTCACTCAAAGCCAATGTACTGTGGCCGGCATACATGTACTGGCTCTGTCACTCAAAGCCAATGTACTATGGCCGGCATACATGTACTGGCTCTGTCACTCAAAGCCAATGTACTGTGGTCGGCATACATGTACTGGCTCTGTCACTCAAAGCCAATGTACTATGGTCGGCATACATGTACTGGCTCTGTCACTCAAAGCCAATGTACTATGGTCGGCATAGATGTACTGGATCTGTCATTCAAATCTAATGTACTATGGCCGGCATACATGTACTGGCTCTGTCACTCAAAGCCAATGTACTGTGGTCGGCATACATGTACTGGCTCTGTCACTCAAAGCCAATGTACTGTGGTCGGCATACATGTACTGGCTCTGTCACTCAAAGCCAATGTACTATGGTCGGCATACATGTACTGGCTCTGTCACTCAAAGCCAATGTACTATGGTCGGCATACATGTACTGGCTCTGTCACTCAAAGCCAATGTACTATGGTCGGCATACATGTACTGGCTCTGTCACTCAAAGCCAATGTACTGTGGTCGGCATACATGTACTGGCTCTGTCACTCAAAGCCAATGTACTGTGGTCGGCATACATGTACTGGCTCTGTCACTCAAAGCCAATGTACTGTGGTCGGCATAGATGTACTGGCTCTGTCACTCAAAGCCAATGTACTGTGGCCGGCATAGATGTACTGGCTCTGTCACTCAAAGCCAATGTACTATGGCCGGCATAGATGTACTGGCTCTGTCACTCAAAGCCAATGTACTATGGTCGGCATACATGTACTGGCTCTGTCACTCAAAGCCAATGTACTATGGTCGGCATACATGTACTGGCTCTGTCACTCAAAGCCAATGTACTATGGTCAGATCACGAAGGACGGGCACAACAGCCGAGCGGTTAAAGCGTTGGACTTTCAATCTCATGGTTCCGTGTTCGATTCTCCGTAACGGCGTCTGGTGGATAAAGGGTTGAAGAACTCTCCGATTTCCCAGGTCAACATATGTGCAGA
>NC_134901.1:12474904-12487404 GCF_041734735.1 Babylonia areolata
TCCACATGCCATATATTCACACACGCTCTCTCTCTCTCTCTCTCTCTCTCTCTCTCACACACACACACACACACACACACACACACACACACACACACCCCTACCACGCCTCACCTCTACCCCCACCCCCACCCGACACACCCACACACAAACCTACGGACCCACCGGCTTTTTTTCTTTTTTTTATAGCACGCCGTAACGTCGTGGACCGAACAAAACACTGTGGTCAAATCCGCCTTGTGGAACACAAACAACGACAACAACAACAACAACAGCATCATCAACACTGCTGCTGCTACTCCACCAGTATTGCTAGCACCCTCTTTCACTTCCCAAGTGACTCGCGGTGCCGAAACAAAGCTGACCCCCGGGGTGAAACGACGCCACCTGACACACGAGTGGGTTCCAGACCAGAACACACTGTCTTCCACCACATCCACCACCACCACCCCGCCTTCCGTCCTGTTGTCGCAGTTCCAGTCGTCGTGATTTGTGGAGTTGCAGGCGACATTTCTGTGACCGTCACCACAGTTCTCACGGCACTGCCACCACAACCACCATCATCATCACTGCTGACTACTTCTTCTTCTGCTGCTGCTGCTGCTATCGTAACGGCAGCATCCATGGCGGCACCAACAGCAGCAGCAGCAGCAGCAGCAGCCGCGGCGGCAGCGCCGGTTTTGTTGTTGTTCAAGGCAGGCACGCGCGCACATACACACAGAGAGAGAGAGAAAGCAGACGACACGTTTTCTACTGGTATCGACAGCCGATGCCGAGGTGCCCGTTGTTAAAGCGGTAACGACTGGCCGAGGAGGATGCTGGGGACTGAGAGGGGGTGGGGGGGGGGGGGGGGGTGTGGCTGCTGACTTTCCCTCGTCCGTTCGTTCTATCGTCCTTTCTTTCTTTTCCTTCGTCCTCTCATTAGTCCGTCCTTTCTTTCTTTCCTTCGTCCTTTTCTTCGCCCGTCCTTTCTATCGTCCTTTCTTTCTTTCCTTCGTCCTCTCCTTCGTCCGTCCTTTCTATCGTCCTTTCTTTCTTTCCTTCGTCCTCTCCCTCGTCCGTCCTTTCTATCGTCCTTTCTTTCTTTCCTTCGTCCTTTCCCTCGTCCGTCCTTTCTATCGTCCTTTCTTTCTTTCCTTCGTCCTTTCTCTCGTCCGTCCTTTCTATCGTCCTTTCTTTCTTACCTTTACTTGTCCAGTTTTTCAAATAAATTGTCTTATTACTGACTTTAAATTTATCGTTATGAAAAAGTGGTTCTACAAGTGCTTCTTGTGTTTCTTTTAACCTAACATGTTTTGTAGAATTCTCATATGCCCAATATGCATCTTTCCAGAATCTATTACATTCAACGTTTACAAATTTTCTTGGTCCGTACAGATCCAGGGTGTTGATTTCTGGGGATTTGACTGAGAGTATTTTTTTCCACTTTGCTGTTCCTGTGTGTAGTTTCCTAATCTATGATATTTTTAGAGCCTCTATGTACTTTTGTATATTTGGAATACCCAAACCTCCATTTCCAACATTATGTACTGTATATATTCTTTTAATCTTATCTGTTTTAACGTCCCATATAAATTCATAGCACAGTTTCTGCAGTTGATTTCTCTTTGTCCGGGGGATTGGGGAGAAGAATCCATAAGTGCTCTGGCCTATTTTGTTTAAGAACGGAGTAAAAGTTAGGTTATACAGATGTATTAAAAGTATGTACGAAAATATCAAATGTAGGGTAAGACATGGTGCTAAACTTACAGGTTATTTTAGATGTACAGCAGGAGATGTATGATGTATGCAGCCCTGTGTTATTTTCTGTTTTCATGAATAAGTTAGCGTTGAAAATAATCAATAATGCAAGACATGGTAATACTTTTTCATATGGTGCTTTTGAATTATTTATTCTATTGTTAACTGAAGATGTCGTTCTATTATCAGAGACAGTTGTGGGGTTGCAGCGTCAGCTGAACAGTCTATATCACGCTGCTTCTTCGCTTCAGTTGAATGTTAATATGAATAAAAGTAACATCATTGTATTTCGGAAGGGGGGTTACTTAAGTGCAAGAGAAAGATGGGTCTATAATAGTATAATAATGCCCATAGTTAATGTTTACAAATATTTAGGAATATTTTTCTCCACACGTCTGAGTTTCACTGCATCTTGCAAAGACCTTGTAGAGCAAAAAATGCTTTGTTGTGCATTATGCGGAAGCTTTATATTCTTAATAACAATTCTTTCCAGCTATTTATTAAAGTGTTTGATCTACGAGTTCAACCAGTACTACAGTATGGGTCCGAATCATGGTGATTAGAGAAAGCCTCAGTTCATTGAGTCAGTCCATTTATTTGCAATTAAGAAGCATTTATGAGTAGATCAGATATGTGTACACCCAATGATCTTGTTTATGGTGAGACAGCCAGATATCCTATGTATGTGAATTCTGCAGTAAGCTGTATTCGTTACTGGCATAAGTTAATTCAGATGGAAACATTTAGACTACCGTACAAAGCGTATAAAATGTTATATGACTTAGATGTACATGGAAAGAAATAATGGGTTTCAAATGTTCGTATTTGTTTGTATGAGAATGGTTTTGGTGACGTCTGCGTAAATCAAGGTGTTGGCAGTATGAATGGATTTATAAATGTCTTGTCAACGTTTGATTGACTGTAGGTGGCAGAACTGGAATGATCACATTAATACAAGTGAAGGATTTAATTTTTATAGGACATTTTGTAGTGCTCATGATCTTAAATATTATTTGCAAATGAATATGGATCGACAGTTGAAATATGTAACAACAAGATTTCGATTTGGCATTTCCGACTTGAGCGTACACCAATTTAGAAATAAGTCATATAATGATTATGAACTGTTATGTCCATTGTGCAGAACATCAAAAGAAGATGATGTGCATTTCGTTCTCTGTTGTCCAAAACTTAGCGATATCAGAGCTGAATTTATTAATCCTAAATATTACAGAGACCCTTGTCTGTTCAAACTAAGTTGTTGTCATGCACAAAACCTGATGTTATACGTTAGCTCTCTCTGTTTTTGTACAAGGCCTTCAGAGTTATAGATATTGCTGTTTCACAGTCTTGTTTTCATTGTATAATTATGTTCAAAATGTGTTTATTGTTCAAATACCTCTTCACGAGGGGCTATGGCCTATTATGAATAAACCATTCATTCATTCTCATTCATTCTGTCTCATTTGAGTGTGTGGAGGAGGGGGGGTAGAGGAGGTGCAGGGTAATGTGTGTGTGTGTGTGTGTGTGTGTGTGTGTGTGTGTGTGTTGGGGCTCATGTACGTTTATGTGTATTTGACTGTGCTTTCATATCTGTGAAACTGTATGTTTGGTGCATATCTGTTATGCATGTGTGGGTGTATATGTGAATGTGTGTCTTCTTGTTTTATATTTATTTGTTTATTTATCATCATTGTTGTCTTATTTATTTATTTATTTATTTATTATTATTATTATTACTATTATTATTACTACTACCTTTTTTATATAATAATATTTATTTATTTATGTATTTATTTACTTATTTATGTACGCTTATCTATCATTTATTCACCTTTTTTTTCTCAAGGCCTGACTAAGCGCGTTGGGCTACGCCGCTGGTCAGGCATCTGCTTGGCAGATGTGGTGTAGCGTATAATTATGGATTTGTCCGAACGCAGTGACGCCTCCTTGAGCTACTGAAACTGAAACTAAAACTCTGTCTCATTCATTCTGTATCTGTTTCTGACTCCATCTATCTCTGTCTCTGCCTAAATATCTGTCTCTGTCTCTCTCTGACTGCCTCTGTCTCTGCTTCTACCTGCCTGTCTCTGTCTCTGACTGCCTCTGTCTCTGTCTCTGACTGTCTCTGACTGCCTCTGTCTCTGTCTCTGACTGTCTCTGACTGCCTCTGTCTCTGTCTCTGACTGTCTCTGACTGCCTCTGTCTCTGACTGCCTCTGTCTCTGTCTCTGACTGTCTGTTTCTGTCTCTGACTGCCTCTGTCTCTGACTGTCTCTGTCTGACTGCCTCTGTCTCTGTCTCTGACTGCCTCTGTCTCTGACTGTCTCTGTCTCTGATTGCCTCTGTCTCTGACTGTCTCTGTCTCTGATTGCCTCTGTCTCTGACTGTCTCTGTCTCTGACTGTGTCGCTGTCTCTGTCTCTGCCTCAACCTGCCTGTCTGTCTCTGTCTCTGACTGCCTCTGTCTCTGTCTCTGACTGCCTCTGTCTCTGACTGTCTCTGTCTGCCTCTGTCTCTGACTGCCTCTATCTCTGTCTCTGTCTCTGACTGTCTCATTCTCTGACTGTTTCTGTCTCTGTCTGCCTCTGTCTCTGTCTCTGACTGTCTCTGTCTCTGACTGCCTCTGTCTCTGTCTCTGTCTCTGATTGCCTCTGTCTCTGTCTCTGACTGTCTCTGTCTCTGACTGCCTCTGTCTCTGTCTCTGTCTCTGATTGCCTCTGTCTCTGTCTCTGACTGTCTCTGTCTCTGACTGCCTCTGTCTCTGTCTCTGTCTCTGATTGCCTCTGTCTCTGTCTCTGCCTTAATGTCTGTCTTTGTCTCTGTCTCTGACTGCCTCTGTCTCTGTCTCTGATTGACTCTCTCCCTGTTTGTGACTACCTCTGTCTCTCACTGTCTCTGTCTCTCACTGTCTCTGTCGCTGTCTATGTCTCTACCTTTACCTGCCTGTCTGCCTCTGTCTCTGTCTCTGACTGTCTTTGTCGCTGTCGCTGTTTCTGATTGCCTCTGCCTCTGACTGCCTCTGTTTCTGTCTCTGACTGCCTCTGTCTCTGACTGCCTCTGTGACTGTCTCTGACTGCCTCTGTCACTGTCTCTGTCTCTACATCTACCTGCCTGTCTGTCTCTGTCTCTGTCTGTCTCTGTCGCTGTCTCTGTCTAAGCCTCTACCTGTCTGTCTGTGTATCTGTCTGCCTCTGTCTCTGACTGTCTGTGTCTCTGTCGCTGTCTCTGTCTCTGCCTCTGACTGCCTCTGTCTCTGTCTCTCACTGTCTCTGTCACTGTCTCTGTCTCTACCTCTATCTGCCTGTCTGTCTCTGTCTCTCTCTGTGACTGCCTCTGTCTCTGAGTGTCTCTGTCTCTCACTGTATCTGTCGCTGTGTCTGTCTCTGTCTCTGCCACTACCTGCCTGTCTGTCTCTGTCTCTGATTGTCTCTGTCTCTGATTGTCTCCTCTGTCTCTGTCTCTGACTGCCTCTGTCTCTGACTGCCTCTGTCTATGTCTCTGACTGTCTCTGTTTCTGACTGCCTCTGTCAATGTCTCTGACTGCCTCTGTCTCTGAGTGTCTCTGTCTCTCACTGTATCTGTCGCTGTGTCTGTCTCTGCCACTACCTGCCTGTCTGTCTCTGTCTCTGATTGTCTCTGTCTCTGATTGTCTCCTCTGTCTCTGTCTCTGACTGCCTCTGTCTCTGTCTCTGACTGCCTCTGTCTCTGACTGCCTCTGTCTATGTCTCTGACTGTCTCTGTTTCTGACTGCCTCTGTGTCTGACTGTCTCTGTCTCTGACTGCCTCTGTGTCTGACTGTCTCTGTCTCTGACTGCCTCTGTCTATGTCTCTGACTGTCTATGTCTCTGACTGTCTCTGTTTCTGACTGCCTCTGTGTCTGACTGTCTCTGTCTCTGACTGCCTCTGTTTCTGACTGTCTCTGTCTCTGACTGCCTCTGTGTCTGACTGTCTCTGTGTGTGTCTGTCAGTGGAGTCTCCTTAGAACAGGCCTGCCTGGCAGTGTTCCTGAACTTCTTGACTCTCCCAACTAGCCTCGCTGCAGCATGTTTTTTTGTTTTGTTGTTTTGCTGTATACTCTGTGTGTCTATGGCAGTGTATACTCTGCGTGTCTAGATGGCAGTGCATACTCTGTGTGTCTAGATGGCAGTATATACTCTGTGTCTAGATGGCAGTGTATACTCTGTGTGTCTATGGCAGTGTGTACTCTGTGTGTCTAGATGGCAGTGTATACACTGTGTGTCTATGGCAGTGTATACTCTGTGTGTCTAGATGGCAGTATATACTCTGTGTGTCTAGATGGCAGTGCTTACTCTGCTTGTCTAGATGGCAGTATATACTCTGTGTCTAGATGGCAGTGTATACTCTGTGTGTCTAGATGGCAGTGTATACTCTGTGTGTCTATGGCAGTGTATACTCTGTGTGTCTAGATGGCAGTGTATACTGTGTGTCTATGGCAGTGTATGCTCTCTGTGTCTAGATGGCAATGTAAACTCTGTGTGTCTATGGCAGTGTATACTCTGTGTGTCTAGATGGCAGTGTATACTCTGTGTGTGTGTGGCAATGTATACTGTGCGTGTCTATGGCAGTGTATACTCTGCGTGTTTAGATAGCAGTGTATTCGCTGTATGTATATGGTAGTGTAAACTCTGTCACGATGCTTACACAACAAAAATGGCGGACAAGTGGACGTACTCCTTGCGTGAGGCTGTCGAAATTGTGACAGAAGAAGGATTAGACATTGAATGTGACCTCCTAGACACTGATGACGAATTCTCTGATGATTTTTCTGATGATGATGACATTCAGTTAGTACAAGATGATGATTTTCAAAGTGACGACGAAACTTTGCTGACTGACCCCTACGACGCTGAGACAGAAATCGACAGTGACACAAGTGACGGCCATACTGCAAGACAAGATGACTTGATGACTGTAGATATTGACGATGAGGAACAAGAGTACTTGTATAAGTAGACAGAAGACCTGACAAACTTCTCCCACTGGCTGCACCTTTACTGGGACCCCAGGTCTCTCACTGACTTTCCAGACACGCCCACTCCTGTTGAGGTGAGTGTGTTCACAATGTGATATTGTTGCTAATTTATTTTTTGTGTAAATAATGTTGATTTCTACCATTTTTGACGAATAACTTGTATAGATTAATGTAAAATTATCATTTTATGTGTGTGCACTTACTAAATTGTCTGGGGGGTGTATCTGTGCAATGGGTGTGTCAGTGTATTATGCGATGGCATGTCTGTGCATATGTGTCATTTATACTGTCACTCCTGAATTATTATGCATGTGTATATGCTGTGTAATATTATTGATGTTTATTTTGGATTTGTTTTTTTTTGCCCATTTTTTGCAATGCATACAAAAGCTTTTCTTCTTTTTTTCTTCATGCAAAAGCTTTTCTTCTTTTTTTTTTCTTATGACAGCATTGTCTGTTACAGAAATTCAAAACACTTTACACGCATGAGGAGGAGATCTGCCAGACACAGGAGCAGACATGTGGAGACTGAGGCCAGGCAGTCACTGGCCTGCTCACATTCCACCCACCAAGGAGCAGCAGACCAGGAAAACACAGAGAGGGTGCAAGGTGTGTTACGCCAAACAAAGCACAAGGAGCGTCACGTCAAGAGGTGAAAAAAAAAAAAAAGCCACCACAATCATGTGCAAACAGTGTAAAGTGCCCCTCTGTGCTGTTCCATGCTTTGAGGTGTTCCACACAGTCAAGGACTACAGCAAATAATAATCTGGCTGCGGGAGAAATGTGAAAATAGGTTTTTTCCTTTTTCTCAAGTGATGGATTCACATGGTTTTTGCGTTTTCTGTTTTTCCATTGTTGTGATCTTTTATTTATTTTTTTTTAACAGTTTGTTGTGCAACATTTGACTTAAACTGATTCATGAGAATCAGGGAACCTTACTGTGTGAGAAAATCATCATATGCTGCCTTGTGGATTAGCTGATGGATATGTCGTGCCTGGTGAGTACAGTATACCTATTTTTCAATTTTTGTTTTATTTTTCAATAAAAAGTGACTTTTTTTTTTTTAAATATTTAGCAGCATTTAATGAGAAAAATGTTTCCTAGTGATATATAATTTGTATGTCTTTGTCTCTGTGTGAAAATGTGTTGAATATGTTTAATATGCCAATATTTACCCGTCACAGCAAAACTACATGAACTATTTAACTACGTCTCCATGGAGTTAAAAGGGAGACATGGGCATATAGAAGGAAACGCTAACATCAAACAACAATAACAACTATAACAAATGTCCTATTGGACTATGCAGCAAACCTTCTGCAATAGCAAATAATACCTTGAAATTGTCAAAATTATATTCACAAGAATTTTCCGAGAAGTTTGGTAAAAACTATTTCAAACTGACATCCAAAGTACGCGTTTGCTAGAAATAGATTCTCCACATATGCATTTAACATCTTTGCTGAACTTTATTATAAAAGCGTTCAGCTTTATCCTTTTCGATAATGCCCGAATTTGCCTTAATCTGATTAAATTACTGAATGTATTTGATTGATTGATAGATTCTGGTTGTTGAATATTATTTACACTTGTATTTCAAACTTCCCCATTGTGAGTGTGTGTGTGTGTGTGTGTGTGTGTGTGTGTGTGTGTGTGTGTGTGTGTATTCCTCTGTGTGTGTCTGTGTGTCTGTGTGTGTGTGTGTGTGTGTGTGTGTGTGTGTGTGTGTGTGTGTGTCTATTACGTGTCTGACTCAGTGACTGAGATGTGTGTGCATGCTTTCTTGAGCATTGTGACAAAGCACTGTTTATGAAAATGTTCAGGAAGCGCACTGTTGTGCGAGTGAGTGCGCCCGTACCAACTGGTAGACTGTAGTTGTAATATAAAGCTTCCGATACTGTATTCCTGTCGGCTGTGAAGTTCGAGACTGTAGTTGTAATATAAAGCTTCCGATACTGTATTCCTGTCGGCTGTGAAGTTCGAGACTGTAGTTGTAATATAAAGCTTCCGATACTGTATTCCTGTCGGCTGTGAAGTACGGCGGTGCTGCAACCATTTCTGAGCCTCTTTGGTTGTTTGTTTGTTTGGTTGTATGTTTGTTTGTCTGTTTATTTATCTATCTATTCGTTTGGTTATTTATTCATTTATCTATCTATTTGTATGGTCATTTATTCATCATCTGTTTATAAATTCATTATCTGTTTATTTGGTCATCACCTGCTTACTTGTTTGTTTAATTGCTTGATTGCTTGCTTGTTTTGTCTGTTTACTAATTTGTCCGTCTATTTATTCATTCGTTTAATCTACGGATTCCGTTATTTATGCATTCATTTATTGACTTAATTTATGTTTTTGTTAATTTATTAATTTATTCAATTTTTCATTCCATGTATGAATGAATGAATTGATCATCATGTTAATTATTGTGGTTATTCATTACAATAATTAATCAAATCATTGATAGAATATTTACTTATCTGTTTATAAGGAATATGCCAACGTGCACAAGACAAATTTACAAACATGATCATATATGTTTGCACAGTACCCTCCCCTGCCCCCAAATTATATCTTGCTAGTGCACGTGCGCTGTTTGCATACGTAGATAGATAGATAGATAGATAGATAGATAGATAGATAGATAGATAATCACATACATACATACATGTGCATGTGTGTGTGCGTGTGTGTGTGTGTGTGTGTGTTAGCCTATGTTTTTGAGAGAGACAAGACAAGACAGGACAAGACAAGACAAATGGTTTATTTTACATCGGCCTCAGGCCATTTTCAAATACATGGGAAGGGGGGAGGGGGAGTGTTGGGGGGCAGGGTCTGGTGATCGGGAGGGGGGGTGTTGGGGGGCAGGGTCTGGTACGGTCGGTGATCGGGAGGGGGGGGGGTGTTGGGGGGCAGGGTCTGGTGCGGTCGGTGATCGGGAGAGGGGGGGGGGGGGAGTGTTGAGGGGCAGGTTCTGGTGCGGTCGGTGATCGGGAGGGGGGGGGGGTGTTGGGGGGCAGGGTCTGGAACGGTCGGTGATCGGGGGGGGGTGGGGGAGTGTTGGGGGCAGGGTCTGGTACGGTCGGTGATCGGGGGTGGGGGGTGGGGGGGGGTGTTGGGGGGCAGGGTCTGGAACGGTCGGTGATCGGGAGGGGGTGGTGGTGCTGGGGGGCAGGGTCTGGTACGGTTGGTGATCGGGAGGGGGGGGGGGTTGGGGGGCAAGGTCTGGTACGGTTGGTGATCGGGGGGTGGGCGGTGGGTGTTGGGGGGCAGGGTCTGGTACGGTCGGTGATCGGGGGGCGGGGGGGGGGGGGGCGCAGGGTCTGGTGCGGTCGTGATCGGGGGGGGGGGGGGTATTGGGGGGCAGGGTCTGGTACGGTCGGTGATCGGGAGGGGGGGTGTTGGGGGGCAGGGTCTGGTGCGGTCGGTGATCGGGAGGCGGGGGGGGGGGGGGGGGGGGGGGTTGGGGGGCAGGGTCTGGTACGGTCGGAGATCGGGAGGGGGGGGGGGGGGGGGGGGGCAGGGTCTGGTACGGTCGGTGATCGGGAGGGGGGGGGTGGTGCGGGGAGGTCGGAGGAGTACAATGTGGATAAACATCTCAATTGTAAGCACATTGTTATAATATGACCTCGTGTGCTGATAAATCTCAACAGATTCAGCCAAGCTGATAAAAAGTCGAAAGGGATGTTTTGATTGTCGTTCAACCGGCAAAAATCAAGGGTTGACAAACTTCTTTCATGATCACACACACACGCGCGCGCGCGCGCGTTTATAATAATAATAATGATGATGATGATACTGATAAACGTGCTAATAATGTACATTTGACATTTCTTAGCATATTAACATCATGTTTGTTGTGTCATTTTAATCTTACACATTCAACAACATGACAAACATATATAAGGTATGAAATTAATGTAGAAACATCTGTTCAGTAACCACCATTGATCATGAGATCTTTTCTTGATACCATGAAATATATATTGAGACAGATTACGCCTGTGTGGGTCATAGTCTGTTTGGAGCAATATGCAAAAGGGAAACTTCTTTGAATCTTTTAGAAATTTTATTCTTAAATCTACATACACTGGGCATTAGAACAGAAAATACAATTCATTTTCGGTTTTTGATATACAAAAGGGGCAGCATCTATTCTGGTTCGAATTGCTTTTACGATGAATATCGTTATTGAGAGGAAGTACACCAAGTCTGATCTGAGAGAGAGCAACTCTAAAGCAGTAAATATCAGCATTCATTATATATTTTCTCATAAAGACAACCTTAAATGATTTATAATGTGAATATGTCGTCATCTCGAATATCCCCAGACGATTACTGAATAAATATGTCGACCAGACGTTGTTGTTTGAGAGGGAGAGAGAGGTGGGAGAGAAGGAGAGAGAGAGAGTCAAAGTCTAAGTCAAAAAATGTTTTAATTGTCAGGCCTCTGGCCCATAACAACAGGAGTCACAGCAAAATGTAGCATGCAACATGTGTTCATTTACATATCATTAAGGCATTTTTTCCTCAAAGTTAGTGCTTTATAGATATACATTGACAGTTTCCAGATTGTTTCAGAATTTTCGCTAGCTAAGATAGAAGAGGGTCTGGACAATGATGGGCTTCTGAAGTATTTAAGCGGTATTAATTCGTGTCTCAATTCCGTATATTTAGGACATACAAACAGAAAGTGTATTTCATTTTCAATCGTGTTGGAGCAAAAAGGACAGCAACTATCAGCATTATTCAAATTTGGCTTGTACTGTAAATAACTATGTTTAATTGGAGACATACCCATTCTAAACTTAGCAAGGCAATTTCGAAAGTTAACATTCCTGAGCTGATATATGTAAGCTTTAGGAGTTATAGTTTGGTTGAAGCTTGCATACATTTGAAAGAAATCGTGACCTTCGAGTGCAGTATGCCGTTCTTGAGTGGAAGAATCAATTAGTCTCTGTTTGAATTCTGAAAGAAATATTTTAACATTCCCCACACCTTGTGATTCCCAAACAAAGCCAAATCCATACATATATAAAACATTACGAACACGACACGCCCATGTAACATAATTTTGACTTTGCAGAGATAATAACATATAATAGGCTTTTTTTGTATATCTGTTTTCGTTCATGCATACTATTCGAAGCCAAAACTTAATGCATCTTACATAAGCATTGATAAAAAGTGGGTATCTTCCTGTTTCTCCATATACCAAGTGTCTAGGTGACTTTGGACTCACACCCAAAAAAACGTTTCAATGCTGATAAGTGAATTCTTTCAGTGTATTCTTGATCAGCAGTTAAACCCCATATTTCAGACCCGTACATCAGTATTGGCTGTATCTGACAATCAAACATCTTAAAGAATACCTGTGGTGAATGTTCTCCAATGGACCAAAGTACTTTTATTATTACTGACACTCCTTTCCTTGCTCGATCTGCGAGATCCTTAAGAGAATGAGAGAACGTAAGTCTTGTGGACAGATAAATTCCGAGGTATTTATACATGTTAACAGTTTGCAATTTTTCATTTCCAAATGACCATCTTTCTGCTAAAGATAAATGCCCACCATTTCTAAAAACAACTACATTTGATTTATCTAAATTAACAACTAGATCAAGTCGTTCTGATGTTCTGTATAACACATTCAACTGATTTGGAGACCAATAACGCTATCAGAGAATAAAACAACATCATCTGCAAAAAGAAGAATAAATAACTCAATAAAGTCTGGCGACAGCTGAATGCCATGCCTGCCACTACGA
>NC_134901.1:12492404-12537913 GCF_041734735.1 Babylonia areolata
AGGAGAGAGGAAGACAGAGAGAGAGAGAGAGGGGGGGGGGGATGAAGGGAGGGAGAGAGGGGAAAAGGGAAGGAGAAAAGAGGTTCACACTAGCAGGCACACAGAGATCACCAACGAGCCGTTACAAGACTTTAATTGAACCTCACTAAGAAAGGAAACTCGAATCAAAACAAAACAAAACAAAAAAAGGACACTAATCTGGGAAAATTTGTGGTTGTTCGAATGAAATTGTTTGGAATGCAATTTGTTGTGCTCTTTGTTGACCAGTTGGTCTAAATTCCAAATTGTTCCAAGAAAGGGAACAGAAATTTGACCGAAATTGAAGATAGTAAAAACCTGTTATTGTTATATCAAAACAAAGTTTCTTTCTCATAATTTTTGGTTTCGTTAGCTGTGTGGAAGTTGGACACAACTATACACTAACATACATTACAGAACTAATAAGAAAAACATGCATCTGGCAATATTTGAATACAAAAAATAGAAAATTAGTAGAACCACGAACAACAGAGAAAAACCATAACAGTTAGTGGTGGTGGTGTGCCCGATCAGGAAGCTTTTCGACACGTTGTCAAGCGACTTGGACGTTATCAGCCATACTGGTTGTGTGGAGTGGTGGTTAGTGGTGGTGGTGTGCCGGATTGGGAAGCTTTTCGACACGTTGTCAAGCGACTTGGACGTTATCAGCCATACTGGTTGTGTGGAGCGGTGGTTAGTGGTGGTGGTGTGCCGGATTGGGAAGCTTTTCGACACGTTGTCAAGCGACTTGGACGTTATCAGCCATACTGGTTGTGTGGAGCGGTGGTTAGTGGTGGTGGTGTGCCGGATTGGGAAGCTTTTCGACACGTTGTCAAGCGACTTGGATGTTATCAGCCATACTGGTTGTGTGGAGCGGTGGTTAGTGGTGGTGGTGTGCCGGATTGGGAAACTTTTCGACACGTTGTCAAGCAACTTGGACGTTATCAGCCATACTGGTTGTGTGGAGCGGTGGTTAGTGGTGGTGGTGTGCCGGATTGGGAAGCTTTTCGACACGTTGTCAAGCGACTTGGACGTTATCAGCCATACTGGTTGTGTGGAGCGGTGGTTAGTGGTGATGGTGTGCCCGATCAGGAAGTGAGTGTTGACGGGTTTGAGTCCCGTGTAGTACGGACTGGTATGTTTCATTCTCGCCTCCACTGGACCTTGACTGATGGTCTATATCTCGAAAGACTAGCACCCAGACAGTCACAGCTATGCTAAATGTTGGACTCCTCCAAAACAACTGCCCCAACCACCTCCTGAAGAAAAACAGCACCCACAATTATTCCATTCCAGCTAATACTCCTGACACCACAACAAAATAAGCCAGTTTTATCACCTGTTTTCCTGTTTCCCCTATTTGTCCCTGGCCTTGCTGCCACCTTTTCAAGAGGTTGAGTCTGTGACAGGTCCCGGACTCTGGAAAATGTGTGACAAGTACTGTGGGTGCTTTTCAAATGCACTTTGACGCCGAGTGTACCGTTTGCCTAGTCACTGTGGGTGCTACACGTTTGCACCAGTGCTGACTTCCAGCAGTGTCCAGATTGTGTACAGCATTGCAGTCACTAGTGTTCAGTATCTTTGCTGATAAATGTGTGTGTGTGCATTGGATTCTGGACACTGAGTGAGTTTTGGTGTATTGAGGCCCGCTGTACAGACTCATCCACATGAACTGGACTTTGTTTCCTTGTGTTTAACACGGATAATTTTGCGTGTAGGAATATGTGGGTGTGGGACATCAGGACAAAAAAGGCGTCTATGGTGTGAGTGTGTATGATTGAATTGAGGTCCTTGCCCCGAAGTGTACTAAACAATAAAACCTTGTGTGCGTGGTTGTAAAACTTGTGTTTATTTTGTTGTGGTGTCGGGAGCGGTAGCGGGATGGGAATAATTGTGGGTGGTTTCTTTTGGTTTTGGTTTTTTGGGGGGTAGTCCAGCATTTAGCTTAGCTGTGATTGTCGGGGCGCTAGTCTTTCGAGATGAGACTGATAAATCGATGTTCCGTGTGCAGCATGCAATAAACATACGTAAAAAGATACCATGGCATTTTTTTTTAAGAAGAATTGTCTTTGACAATATTTTGTGGGGAAAAATTCTGCTTAGGTAAAGCAAATACACTTGCAGACAGAAGAAGAAGGAGCGGGGGGGGGGGGGGGTTATGGGAGAAGAAGAAGGTGGAGGAGGAGAAGAAAAAGAAGGTTTTATGGGAGAAGAAGGAGGAGGAGAAGAAGAAGAAGCAGGAGAAGGAGAAGAAGAAGCAGGAGGAGGAGGAGGAGGAGAAGAGGAAGAAGAAACAACCAGGTGAAGCTGCACTGTGGCGATGCACTCTCCTCGGGAAGGGCATCCCGAATTTTAGACGTTTCTACTGTGAAAATAATACAATGACAAACCAGCTAACTAACTAAACTGACTGACTGACTAAATGAATGAATGAATAAATAAATAGATCAGTAAGAAAAAATAAAATAAAAAGCAGGATTAGAGTGCAGTGATTACCGTTTATTTATTTATCTGTTTATCAGTTCACTTACTTATTCATTAACTTATTTTTAAATTCATCTTTTTATCTATTTACGTATTTATTCATTTATCTTTTTGTCTATCTGTTGTGTCATACAACACGTGCCATGACAGCGTTGCTACGATTCAGGGCACAAAGCCACCAGGAAATGACCACCAAAAAAAAGGGGGGAAAAGAAGAGAATCCAGTTTTCCTGGCGTCCTGTTACAGAATCCAACATCAGCTTGGGAACTGAACTGAATAAATGAATGTTGATTTGGTCTAGATTTTGTTTCCAGGAGTTCAGTGAGTCATGTGCATAATTCTATGTTTTGGGTGTCTGGGGTGGAATTGATTTTCTTTTCATTTTCTTCTTTTTTTTTCTGTCTTTTTAATTTTTTTTTTTTTAAAGATTGGGAGGAGGGGAATTGGGAGAACGAAGGGAGTGGGGGGTGGCGGGTGGTTGGGGGGGGGGGGTGTAGGGGTGAGGAGGAAAAGGATGACCTGGTTTTTGAGTGCGACAGGACTTTCTTTTTTTTGTATTTCTCTGTCCCCCTCTTTCTCTCTGTGTTGTATCTATATTGTATAACTTTTTTCTCTCTGTTGTACTGTGTTGATACTGTGTTGATAGTCAGTCGCGTTCGACTATGACCATGAGGGGGAGGTGGGGGGGGGAGTACATGACAAGATACGAACATAAATCGAAAATTATACACGGATACAGTGGAAATAAGATGCATACAAGTGCATATCAATATAAAAACTTGTGCATACTCACGCATGCACGCACTGCACACACACACGCACGCACGCACGCACACACACACACACACACACACACACGTTTGAACAGAAGTTGCATATTAAATGTGGATGGGGCTGATGACTAGATATTCAGGTAGATGGCTGTTGGTTGCACAATTCTGTTTATCATACTGGATTCGTTCGAGAGACAGGGCATTGACTGCTTTGGGGGAAAAGCTATTGGCGAAGCGATTGGTCTTCGTCCTTTTACTTCTGTACCGTCGACCAGAGCGGATAATCTCGAAAATCCCAAAAGCTGGGTGTGATTCGTCCTGGCTGATTGATTTTGCTTTTTTGAGTAGCCGCTTATAATATATGTCTTCTAGAGAAGGTAGGTCAGCCCCGGTAATCTCGGTGGCAGTTTTTACGATTCTGTTAAAGGCTGCAACATCTGCCTTGGAAATGTTTCCATACCAAACAGTAATAGCAAAGGTTAGCACACTTTCAGTGACTGCTCGGTAGAAATCAACCATGATTTCTTTTTTAATTCCGAACTTTTTTAGGCGCCGAAGAAAGTACAGGCGCTGTTGTGCTTTCTTAACAATTTTTTCCGTATTTTTCTCCCATTTCAAATCATTGGAAATGATCAGTCCGAGAAATTTAAAGTCGCTGATGATCTCTACTTGCTTGTCTTCAATGACAGGTGGTAAGGGGTCAGATCTGGTCTTCCTGAAATCTAGAATTAATTCTTTGGTTTTTGATACGTTGAGTTCTAAGTTGTTTTGATCACACCAGCTGACAAGTCCATGTACTTCTTCCCTATATTTTGACTCATCACTGTTCGTAATCAGCCCTTCTAGAGTTATATCGTCGGCAAACTTGACCATGGTGTTACATTCATTTGAGTTGCACAGTCATGTGTGAATAGTGATTACAACAGCGGGGATAGAACACATCCCTGTGGGGTGCCTATGTTGAGAATGCATGTGGAGGAAGTGAGGTCATCAACTTTAACAACTTGGGGTCTGCATCTTAGAAAATTTAGAATCCATGCACAAATTGATTCAGCCAGCGAGAGGTCTTTCAGTTTAAAATATAGTTTTGATGGCACTATTGTGTTGAACGCAGAGCTGTAGTCAATGAAAAGGATCCTGGCATAGCTGTTAGGATTTTCGAGATACCTGAGGACATGGTAGAGACCTATGCTAATGGCATCTACAACTGATCTGTTAGCTCTATAGGCGAACTGAAAGGGATCAATAGATTGAGGATTGCAGGTTTTTAGGAATTGTAGAATCAAGCGTTCAAATGTTTTCATTACGACTGATGTTAAGGCTACGGGACGATAATCATTAAGACAACTAGGCTGTACTTTTTTTGGAATAGGAATGATTGTTGATTTCTTAAAGCAGTGAGGCACCACACAAGACCCTGAAACGGGGGAGTAACAAGTTAGGAGTGTTTATTAACCTAATAATCCAAGTGCAAATCCTAGAGGAAGGATTTAGGATTCCAAGTGGGCAAAATTCTCTGTCCTGTCAGTTACGTGTGTTGAGGTGGCGGACTACTCCGGGCCGTGGGCTGTGTCGCGGTCAGCTATTCTGTGCTGGGCCGCGCTGTATGTTCCGTGCTGTATTGACGTCGGGCATTCTGGAGACTCCAGGGTCCATTTTCTGTGCTCCATCTTGTACCCCATTTCCACTTACCGTTTCCCTTACATCCCCGCTCCTCCCCTTCTAAAGGACTACGACCCTCTACGATCTTTTGGGACACAAGTTTTGTTATAAACAAGACTGGAACGGAAAGTTGGAAAATAGTTATCGTTTTGAGGAGTGCCGCAAATTCAAATTTTTATTACAGTCAGAAAAATACCTGCGAGATATTACAATAGCAAAATTTAGAGTCGCTCTGGTGAAGTTTCGTCTGGGCGTTAAAGACCTTAAAGTAAGTAAAAGATATAACAATATATCAACATCAAGAAACTGTCCCTTTTGTGATCTAGAAACTGAAGTTCATTTTCTTATTAGATGTCCTGTATATGCTAAACTACGAGAAAAGTATATATTTAAACATTATAGAAATAGTAACAATCCACCAATTCCATTTTTGTTACAAAATGAAGACAGGTGTATAATAAGAGATGTCGCCATGTTCATTTACCATGCTATTCGTTCCAGAGAGGAACTGACATGAAGTTTAATTTAAAATGTTAAAAGCAAATTGCGTGACAGAGCAATTATTTTTAAGTCCTGTTGAATCTGGTTTTTCCTTCATTTTTTCAAATCGTTATCTTTATGTGTACGTGTTCTCATGTGGACAGGCTGGTGGCCTTCGCATTAAACTCCTGCGTTCCTGCGTTCTCTCTCTCTCTCTCTCTCTCGAGGGGACGATGGGTAATGGCGGCCAGGCAGAAGCTCCTGTGAGTCGGTGCAGCGATTTTTGTGTTGTGTGGAGTTTTGATGGACTGTGGCAAAGAAGTATTGTGTGCAGTGTGCCGGTGCAGCGATTTTTGTGTTGTGTGGAGTTTTGATGGACTGTGGCAAAGAAGTATTGTGTGCAGTGTGTCGGTGCAGCGATTTTTGTGTTGTGTGGAGTTTTGATGGACTGTGGCAAAGAGGTATTGTGTGCAGCGATTTTTGTGTTGTGTGGAGTTTTGATGGACTGTGGCAAAGAAGTATTGTACGCAGTGTGTCGGTGAATGACTGTAGAAAGCAGAATTTTTGAAACATGGTGGATTTGCCGACTTGGAGGGCCGCTATTGTTTGTTTTTTTTTGTTTTTTTGTTGTTGTTTTTGGTGTTGTTGTTTCTATCTGGGTCATATTTTCAAAGAAAGAGGTCACTTCGGTTCGTGCAGGTGAGCGATGACACAAACAGTAAAACATGCCTAAATTCGACTGATGTTTTGTTTTGATTTTTGCTATAATTGCACTGATATACAGTTTCTGTTCGAATGTTCAGAATACAAGATCATTTAGTGGTGCATGTCTGTTTGAGCAAGAAAATTTGAAGGGGACTATTTCGCGTGTAGAAGAGGGTGTGTTTGTCAGTGACAGTTTGTGTCAACTCGACCTGCACGTGTCAGTGTTGCTCTCTGCTTGTTGTATCCAACACGCCGTGTTCTCACTGCGTAGGTTGCTGCTTCTCAGTGGCATGTAGAAATAAATCCTGGCCCCAACACTGACGGACAGACCGACCCCAAATCAGACTCTGACATAGTGACGAACACAGAACCTACGGGAGACGATGTGAAAAACAGACTAATGCAAGCCCTGCAGCAACAGTTCAGTGAACAAACACGACTAATCAGAAGCGATTTGGGAGAAATCAAAGAAGATTTATGACAAATGAAACAACAATGTCAGAAAATAAATAAACGATGTGACAGATTAGAAAGAGATCAAAAGTACTTGACAGATACAGTAACAAATTTGACAGCAGACATACAACTTTCCCAAGTGGAGGTTGGTCTGGGGGGAAGTAACTGTTGTATGAATGCGTGAAAATGTTTTATTCATCCAATTTTCTCCCCTTCAAAATATATAAATATACATAACCCACCTGAACATGTGTCCATTTTTTAAAAACAATTATGTGGTAGTGCCATTGTAAGCCCCGTTGAAGACTCAACGTCCCTCTTATAAATCCCCTCTTCTTTAGCTCCATTCAAACACTATCGTGAATGGAATTTTTAGCATACACTTGTGTTGCAGCTGTTTGAGACGTTCATCTAATGAACTGACGTTGTCCTGCTGTGGTCTGGAGTTCTGGAGTCACTCCGAGTACCATGCCCCGTCAAACCCCAACCTGAGTTGCCCTCAAACCAACTGTGCCACCACATCACCTGGATGAATTGACTGTGTCTTAGGGGGAGAGGGTTGAGGGAAGATGACTTTGTAGGGGCATAGTTTGTTTGTTCTGTTCATTTCTTCGTTTGTTTATTGTTCTTTCTCTTAATCTATTCATTTGTCACCTATCACCCTTTTGTCTTTGGGAAGGTTTTTTTTTATCCCCGGGTAGAGGTATAGATCGGTTTGGTTGGGTAGGTGTAACACTCTTTCCTGTCTGCAGGCTAGCTAGCATATATTATTTTTGTCCTGTTCTCTTTCTGCCTCTTCTTTCTGACATCGTGTGAATGTGTGAATAAAATTTGTAAAATATATTTCATTTCTTGTGGTCTGCTGTTTGTGTGCGAGGGTGGTCGACGAGCGAATCCTGGGTAAAATAATTATGCAAAACATCCCTTAGGCGCGACAACCTTCTTCTTTACTGTACAGTGCACCTATGGTGCTGGTTTCAAAACCTGATGGTTCAGTACGGTTCTGTATTGACTAACGTGTGCTTAACAAAGTCACGGTATTTGATGCTGAGCCAATCCCTGATGTTGAAGAGCTTCTCTGTCAGCTAGCAAAGGCCCGGTACTTTGTAAAAATTGATCTTACAAAGGGCTACTGGCAGATACCAATGGCACAAGAGGACAAATACAAAACAACTTTTCAGACCCCAGTGGGTCCACATGCCATCTGGGTTACAGAACGCTCCTGCAACTTTTGGACGCATGGTGAGAAATCTGCATTTGCATGAGTTGTCAGCTGTCAATTTCTTTGACGACATTCTTCTGGTACAGGAGACCTGGAAATCCTTTTGTCTGCATTACGCAAACTTTTATCTGCGACTGAGTTCTTTTGGTCTCACTGCCCGGCCATCAAAAGTTCTCGCTGGTTTTCAGGAACTAGAGTTCCTTGGTCACACTATTTCAGTGGGCAAGATCACGCCAGAAAAGAAGAAAGTGGAAAAAAATCAAAATCTGCAAACTCTCACTTCCATGAAGCAAGTACGATCAGTGCTTGGCCTTCTGTCCAACTACAGACGATACGTACCTGACTTTGCCTCCCTTACTGCCCCTTTGACTGACTTGACGAAAGGACAGAGCAAACGGCCCATTAAGTGAACAGAAGACTGCCAGTATAACCCGAAGGAAATACAGGACGTTCTTAACACGTTCCCTGTATTGGTTTTACTTGATCTTTCACAGGAATTTGTCCTGCAAACAGATGCCAGCAGCGTTGGCGTGGGAGGTGTTACTCCAGAAAAGAGATGACTTGCTGCATCCAGTGCAATTTGCCAGCAAAAAGTTCACAACAGCTCAGCAAAAGTACTCAACCATTGAGCGTAACTGTCTGGCTATTGTGTGGGCTTTTGAAAAAATCGCCTGCTTTCTGTCTGAAAATCCTTTCACTCTTCAGACTGACCACAGACCTTTGACTTTCCTCAAAGCGTCAAAGTCTAAGAACAGTTGCCTTCTGTGCTGGTCTCTGGTGATTCCAGAGTACAATTTCCAGGTCGAGCCCACCTCTGGCACTAACAACACAATAGCGGATCTGTTGTCACGTGAGTGAGATTGCTGACTAGTATTTGCATTCCACAAGTGATATTGTTGTCCTTTTTTTTTCTAAGGCATTTGTATGACATGAGACAGATTTTGCTTCCATTTTTACGTGTGAAATGTGAAAATGTATTGGAAAATGTTGCCATTTTAGCATGCTCTGTTTTGTCTGTTTCAGGGTTGACAAAGTTACTGGAATTTTTTTGTCTTTTTGATTATTTGAATTAACATGTCATTGGTTGTCATACCATAATGCTTACTGTGATGTGAGTACTAATTATACTTGTGTTTTGCAAGGAGATGTTGATAGTAAGAGAAAACTCATTTGATATATCATGTGATTAATATGCAAGGCTTGTACAATCACCCAATGGGTGTCCGTAACTAACGTTGGTGTTCAGATTTGTGTGTGTGTGTGTGTGTGTGTGTGTGTGTCCGGCGTCCGTTGGTGGATGACGTTTGCATAAAATGTCCCCTCTACCCTCCACTCACCCCTCTGTAGGAATTGTTTACCATAGGCAAAAGCCCCCCTTTCTCGAGCCTTCAAATTCCGAATACGTACACAGCCGGCACATCTGGCTTATTTTTTGTAGCAGTATTCACCGTCGGAGTTTCGGTTTTGTTGTTGTTGTTGCAGTTATGAAGCAGGAATCGCACGTGGGCCATGATGAAGGCTTTGCCTCTTGACTTGTCTTTTTCATCAGTCTTCAGTTTGACTTCGATGTCTGTTTCATTTACAGTATGTTTCCATGCATTTATTTATTCATTATTTTTCTTTATTCGTTTTAATTTCATTTGATGTCAATGATTCACACAAACCTGATGTCGGCTTTCATGGCCTGACAACAGCGTTGGGTTCATGCGAAGGTGAGACATCTGTTCCTCATTTTGTGTTTCCCTTTGAAACAGATGTGGTGGCCAGTCCGCACGTTTTAACAGATAAACTGAAACCGAAACTGGTCATGTTTTGTTTTTTTTCTTTCATATTCAGTTTGCGTTTATCTTATTGTTTCTAGGAGCTGAAGGCCTATGGAATAATATCAATGGTGATGCTGCTTCTACTACTACTACTACTACTACTACTACTACTACTACAAATAATAATAATGATGGTAAGAAGAAGAAGCGGTAATGTCTTGCCACTGTCTCACTCTTTCGTACATGTTTCTCCTTTCGTCCCTCCGCCAGCCTGTGTGAACGTGCATGCGCGTGTGCTTTCTTGTGTGTGTGTGTGTGTGTGTGTGTGTGTGTTCTGTGCTTGTGTCCGAGCTCACGCGCCCAGCTCGGTGCGTGTTTACGTGTCAGTCAATAGCACACACCAGAGGCAGCAACAGTTCTCCACAAAAGGTTCCCAGGTTTGTTTCGTCGATCTGATCGATGGAATCAATACGTCAGCTGATGTAATCTCTCTTCCACAGCTAGAGAGCCACGGCACACCTGCCTGACGACACGAGGCACGGTGGTCTAATGGTTAAGAGCACTGGATTATCGCCACAGTTTCCTGGGTTCGATTCCCGATCTCAACATAACACTGGTGGGTTAAGAGTGGAGTTGTTTTTTTCCGATCTCATTGGTCAACATATACCTGTGTGAAGCCCAGCTTGTGCCGGTGTAACAGTCCGAACTCTATCCCAGGCTGATTCTTACCCCGGGTAAGTAGTAGCCAAGGCTACTTTCTTCCCCGGATTTAAACCAGCCTAGGCCATTTCTTACCCCTCCTGGCTATAATATACCCCCTGTGTAAACTTCGCTCACCCAGCCAGTGTATCACATTTACATTGATGATGGTGATAGTAATAATAATAATGATAATAATAATGGGAATTTATATAACTCCATGCAAAAAAGTGATCTGATGATGTTCGTCAAGAGTGATGTGATGATGTTCGTCCTTCGGATTCGAAGATGACCATGGCTTCAAGTGTCAGATAGAAGATCGGTGGCTGTGGGTCTGGAGGTGACTGGTGAGGCCAGTCCGGGCCCTGAAGTCTCGCCCACATGTGGGTCACAAGTGAGTGGGTGCTGTTGTGGCAGTGGATGCTGCTCGGGCCTTGCGCACAGCATGTCTTCGTTGCGCTTCGATGATGCGCCTGGCTTCATCTGCACAGGCTCCTGTGGTGATCTTGCTGTGCCATGCTGGTCGGTCCAGACCAAGCGTCTCCAAAGTGTTTATCAACGCCCAGGACTTTGAGGGACGCTTTGAGACAGTCTCTGTAGCGTTTTTTCTGCCCTCCAACTGAGCGCTTGCCCTGACAGTTTTCCGTACAGCAGCTGCTTTCAGTCGGCTGTCTGGCATTCTGACCACATGTTCAGCCGACCTGGCTTGGGCTTTCTACAGGAGGGTGTAGACGCTGCAGAGGCCAACTCGTTCCAGGACTTCCGTGTCGGGGACTTTGTCCTGCCACCTGATGTGGATGAGTCTACAGATGCAGCTCTGGTGGAAGCGGTTGTGCTGTTTGGTGTGTCTGCTGTAGACAGTCCATGTCTTGCTGGCATAAAGAAGGGCGGTAAGGACCACTACACAGTAGACCTTCAGCTTGGTGGTAGATCTGAGTCTTCTCCGCTTGCAGACGTTCTCACGAAGTCTCCCATAGGCGGTGCTGACTTAGGCAATATTGTTTTTGACTTTAGCGTCTATGTTCACACACGCAGACAAACACACACACCCCCATCCCCGCCCGCACACACGTATGCTCTTCACATGCCATGCCACGACCACTCACATCATGCTCACTTTCAGACAGCATCAGAGAGGTTAACAGTGACCTAGTTGGCATGCAGTGCAGTGGAGCATGTCTATATTTCCCCAGGTCTAAGTTCTCCCAGATCTATATTCCCTAAGGTCTAAGTTCCACCAGGTCTATGTTCCCCCACTGCTGACCATTCTGACCACAGTTCAAGAGTGCTCAGACTGCATTGTGTTGTCGCATTTGTGCATTATGTCTTTGAAGATGTTTGACAGCTGCATGACCACTACTGACCACTATCAGAGTTCAGCATGCATCACTTTGTATGCAGTATTGGAACGTTTTAGCAGGTGTCACACTGCCGCATTCACTCGACTCGAGCTCACACGACAGACTCGTACACAACGTTCGCATTCTGACTTCACTCTTACCCAGGGATAAACAACATAAGATACTTACTTTCTGATTATTAGTAGTTAAGAAAAATAAACAATTATGTTTATTTTCCCTTCAAGGATAAATCATATGAAAAGTCCAATCCAGGAAAGCACAATACTTTATATTCTCCCTTACACTTCCCGTTAAAGTTTTTAAACCATGATGATAATTTTCATTGGTTTCTTTTCACGACTGTGTTGTCAGTTGGTGCTTCCCAAACATCTTTCGGTGGGCGCTGAGGATCCTGAAACATCCTCAGAACCTAGTGTAGTTAAATCGAACAACTAGTAAAAATAGTATTCACATGACTTGCGTCACAATTCTCGTTTTACTAAACCAGTGTTCAGAAACGTAAATGAAAATAAAACATCGAAATTCACAAATTTAGATTAAACGATGTCACCGAATTTCTCATTACCAAACTCGAAATTACTGACTCACCAGTACTTCAAAATCAGCTTCCCTGAACCTCCACAGTTCAACAAGGCTACGTCTCGCACTCTCTCTCAGAATGGTAACTGTCTGTTCTATGACTCTCAGACCCCAATGTCTTATTTCTACCAGGTCACCCTGTGACCAGTTCAGCTGTGCGCAGAGAGGGAAGTGGGAAGAATTTTGGTGCACTTCACAACAACTCGTGAACACATAATCACCTCAGCGCCTGAAGACACATGCATCACGAGTCTTTCTCCACATGTCAAGTTCAAATTAATACAGTAACACAGCCACACCACACAGGAAACGTGACTTTTACAATAAGTACATTTAAACAACCAACTTGGTGTCATGACAGCAGGATTTCACTATACTGTTGGCCATTACTTGCCACTGCTGACCACTACGTCAAAATCTTCAGATTGGGTTGTTTCGTCACATTTGTGCATTTTCAGGATGTCCTTTTCTTTCTTTCTTTTTTTTATTAACTGCAAACTGACCACTGCTAACCACTGACCACCACTGACCGTTGACCATTGCTGAACACTGCTGATCACTGACAACCACTACCCGGTGACCACCACTTACCATTACAGCCCACTGACTACTACTGCCCACTGACCAATGCTGACCACTATCCACTGCTGCCCACCACTGACTGCTGACTACTGCTGATCACTGCTAACCACTGACCACTGCTAGCCACCATATACTGACCATTAATGACCACTGACCACTCATGACAACCATTGACCACTGATGGCCACTGACCAATGCTGACCACCACTGACTACTGTTGAGCAACACTGACCACTACTGACAGCTGACCACCACTGACTACTAGCACTACTGATCACTTAAAACTGCTAACCACTGACCGACCAGAACCAACCACTGACTGCTAAATACTGACCACTTATGACTATTGACCTATGACCACTGCTGACAACTGACCACCACCGCCCAGCACTGACCACTGCTAACCATCACTGACCACTGACTTCTGCTAACCACTGACATCACTGTCCACTAATAACCACCATTGCCTACCACTGACTACTGCTGACAACACTGACCACAATCACAGAGCACCATTGACCACCACTCACCACCGCTGAGATCCATTGACCAGTATGTACGGATCACCACTGACCACCATTAACCGCGGACAACTACTTACCGTTGCTGACCACCACTGACCACTACATAACACTGACCACTGTTGACGACCACTGACCGCTACATACTACTGACTACCGTTGAGCATGACTGACCACTAGTGACCGCCACAGACCACCACTGTCCACTACTGACTGGTGACCACCGCCGACCACTATAGACCACTGACCATCACTGAGCACCGCTGACTACTGTTGACTGCTGACCAAACTTCTGCTGACCACTGCTGACAAACATCCAAAAGTGTATGTGTGATTAAACAAACATGTTTACGGGAACATAGATTTGGGGGGATACAGACCTGGGAGAACATAGACCTGGAGTAATATAGACCTGTGGGAACATAGACCTACCAAAAACGTTTTGGGGGGAACATAGACCTGGGGGAATATAGACTGGGAGAACAAAGACCTGGGGGAACAAAGACCCAGAAAACGTAAACTTAGGGGAACATAGACCCGTGAGAACATAGACCTGGGGGAATATCGTCCTGAAAGAACTTGTAGCTGGTTGAAGGAAAACTTTGGGGAAGATAGACCTGGGGGAACATAAAGCTGAACCCCCAAATTATCTGCAAAATATACCGCTAAACCATTTCATGGTTCGTTCGTTCTTTAGTTTAACGTCTTTTCACTGTGAGTGATATTAGACGAGGGAAGGAAAAAAATCGAGTGGGAGGAGTGGGGGGGGGGAATTACTGTGTACGCATACGAGTAAGTGAAAGTGTGTGTGTGTGTGTGTTTTATCTTCAGTTTAACGTCTATTCACTATAAGTGTTTTTAGACGGAAAGGAGTAAAGAAGTGGATAAAGGAAAGGGAATGCATGTGAATATTAGTGTAAAAAAAAAAAAAAAAAAAATCATGTTATGTAACAGAGGAAAAGTATATTATAAGAAAAAGGTCTAAAGAGATTGTGGTGTGTATTGAATGAGGTGTCATGGGAAGGAGAATATGTATATGCATATCAACAAGTATTAACCTATAACAATGTAAATATAAATAACAACATTAATTATAACACATCAAAGGAGGATACCAACTGGACTGGAGTTTAAAATTTCCGAAAACATTCTAAGCAATGAATAATCATTCAAAATCTTTTCAGTGGCTAATGAAATATTGGAAGAAAAGTCATCAACTACATCTTTAGGAATTAACGGTCTTATGCTCGGACAATGAATGAGTAGATGACTTACAGTTATTTGCTTACCGCATACACATTTTATATTTTTAGAAAATTTTGTACGAAAGGCATTTAAACGAATTCTATACATTAGACTTGTAATTTGTCTTGAATGTGCTGCTGGTGTCAAATTTAGAAAATGTTTGGGATTAGCTGCATTCTTTGTGTTTACACAACATTGGTAATATTGATTATTTGAATCTATAAGTAATTTCTTAAATCGATTTCTAGAGACATTTTCTATACAACTAATGTATTCATGTAGATCTAACTGGATGTCAAGTTGTATTGCGCCTTCGAAATTACGTGCTGCTCTTCTAGCTGCTTGGTCTACCCACTCATTTGAAGATATTCCACAGTGCGAAGGTACCCAACAGAAAGTTAATTTAATGCCCTGTTTTGTCAGTTGGTGAATAATATGTTTTATTTCCATTGTCATCTCTATTCTCTTCTTTGAATTTGGAGATTCTATAGCTTTTAATACTGACTTCGAGTCTACACATAATAGAATTTCACTGACAGTTTTCGGAATGTCTGAAATATAATTTAAGGCCATAAGTATGGCTATAAGTTCAGCTGTGAAAATGGAATATTGTCTACCAATATAGTATAATTTTTCTAATCTAAATGAAGGAATTACAAAAGCCGTTCCTGAATTACCATCTTCTAGAACAGATCCGTCTGTGTATATTTTTAGATAATTAGAATATTGATTTTCTATATGGGAGAGCACTTCAGGTTTTAACAAAAATGGTGACTGGTTCTTGGATAAATCTGTATAATCCATGTCAAAGGTAGCTTTACACTGTGTGTGTGTGTGTGTGTGTGTGTGTGTGTGTGTGTGTGTGTGTGTGTGAAAATTATTGATTTAAGTTTTGTTTAAAAAACAAACAAAAAATCATAACAATATAACATATTTCTAATGTAAAACTAACAACTATAACAGCGAACCAACTGGACTATTTAACAAGGAGTTGAAAAAGTCATGCATTAGCAATGGACTGCTGAAGATCGTCAACACTGAAGATGATTTCAGTTCAGGGATTTGAGACTTTAACATATCGCAAGTTGGTATATGATCGGCTGTTATGTGAGCACCACAGATGCAAGAAACATTACTGACGTATTTTGTCCTAAAACAATTCATTTTCCATCTGCGGATTAGAGAAATGATTTGCCTCTTATGAAAATCATTATGGTAACGTTTTCCCATGAAACCATACATTTTCTGTATGTTCTTATGTAACTCCGAGTTACCGGTGTGTTTTTCTTCAAACAGAAATTTTGACCATTGGACTTTTTCTACCATGGTGTAACATTCCTGTAGTGAAAGCGAAATATTTAAATCTAACTCCTTCGTGGAGCTTCTAGCTCCTTTTTTAGCCAAAATGTCAACTTTTTCATTATAGTAAAAACCGCAATGAGAAGGAACCCAGCAAATGGTTATGTGAGAGCCTCTTAATAAGAGTTCGTGAATCAAATGGTTAATTTCAATAATGAGTTCATACCTGACCGTTTCTTTTATAAGTTCAATAGCGTGAAGAACTGATTTAGAATCAACACAAAATAGAATCTGAAATATATTTCATGGTGTGTGTGTGTGTGAGTGAATCAGAATTAGAATCAGAATCAGATTCATGTTTATTTATCATGAAAACATTGAATCAAAGGTTAAAATACACAACAATAAGTGTGTGTGTGTGTGTGTGTGTGTGTGTGTGTGTGTGTGTGTGTGTGTGTGTGTGTGTGTGTGTGTGTGTGTTCTTTGTCTCTTTTCTTTCTCTTTGATTTTTTAGTGGAGATACCTTTCTTCAGTACCCGCTTTTTCTTTCTTGTTTCTCTTCTGTTTCTTCTTTCTTCCATGTTCATTATCTAAAGAAAATATAGTTTACAGTTTTATTCATCCTTTCACTCCAGTTGCTTATGGAGGACTGCTATCAAATGATACTTCTACGCCCTAAAGAAGATATTCAAATATTCAACACTATAACTTGATAAGAAAACGCAACTATGTTTCAAATAACAGTTAGCATTTGAATAAACCACTTGTGCAAATTTGATAAACGTACTTATAGCTAACAAAACGTACTTATAGCTAACAAATTCCATCTGCTTCCTATTAACAAAAAACAAACAAACAAACAAACAAACAAGCAAAACACAAACAAACAAAACCGACGTTGAAGACAAATATATTTCATGCACACGCTTGTTTCGGAAGTCAGTATACTTTGTGCATTCCACTATAAAATAAAAGTCATCCCTAATGACAGCCATATTACAAACCCTGCATAACCGCAACTCTCGTGGTGTACCACTACGTCTCCCTCTTTCTATTTCCAACTCAAGATTACGAAGCATAATTCATCAAAAGCAATCACTGAACATTGGAGCGACTGAACGTCTCTTGGAACGAATGTCATGTTCAAATATAACATCAATTATAACATGTGTCCCATATCGAAAATTTCAATTGTAAACAAGACAACAGTTTTATCCAAGCAACAAGTACATTGATTACTTTCCAGTTTGAATAAAAAACCCATTGGTAATAAATATTGTGTAAAATAAATTCTTCGCAGTTCACATACCCTTCATTCTAATGTTGTTAATCTTGGCACTCTTCAAATATCAATGTATTTCAGAGAAAAAGAGAGGGGGTAAAAAAAATGGCCCAGACGATATAAACTGGCCTAGGCCAGACTATACCCCGGGTATGATGTAGCCCAGGATAGTTTATACGGGGGTATATTCTGGCCTAGGCCAGTTCTTACGGGGGTAGGGTCTAGCCTGTGACACCGGAACCCTCTTCGTGTTATATACGCACACAGAAAATCAAACACACACGTTTTAAAGATCCTGTAATCCGCATCAGTGTTCGGTGAGTTATGGAAACAAGAATATACCCACGATGTACATCCCCGAAAACGGAGTATGGCTACCTACATGGCGGGATAAAAAGGGTGTACACTTATATAGCTCTCTCTCTCTCTCTCTCTCTCTCTCTCTCTCTCTCTCTCTCTCCCTCTCTCTCTCTCTCTCTCTCTCTCTCTCTCTCTCTCTCTCCCGGAGCAGTTGAGATATTTTTTACTAATGTTTGCAGATGATGTTATTCTTTTTTCCGGAACCGTTATAGGCTTGCAAAACCAGTTAGATGTATCAAAAGAAGACGCAGATCGTTTAGGGTTAACAGTTAACTTAGATAAAACTAACATAATAGTATTTAGAATGGGTGGACATTTGTCAGAGCGTGAAAAATGGTTGTATGGAAATGTAAACATTAAAGTAACTAATTCATACAAGTATTTAGGAATGGTATTTTCAACAAAATTAAGCCTGAACTATGCGTGGGACGAATCATGCAGAAAAGGGAAAAAGGGTGTTATTGAAATCTTGAAATCATTTTAAAAAAAAAAAAAAAGCTTAACTCAATTGATTGTTGTATTTTTTTGGAAAATGTTTGACACACAGATAGAACCTATACTTACATATGCAGCTGCAGTTTGGGGACTAAAAGTAAATTCACAAATGGAGAAAGTGCATACATACGCAATAAAACGTTTCCTTGATGTACCTATTCATTCATCCAACACAATGTTATATGGTGAAACAGGCAGATACCTTTTGTACATAAAAACATTTGTGAAATGCATTAAATATTGGTTTAAATTACTGAAGCTTCCACAATCACGTTTATGTAGACAGGCTTACGATATGATGCTGTTACAATTGGAATTAGATAAAGAAAACTGGGCTTTTAGTGTTAAAAAGGTTTTATGTGAACATGGTTTTGGAATTGTGTGGATGTGTCAGGATGTAGGAAATGAACAGCAGTTTATAGCAGAATTTAAAGACAGGCTGATTTGTTCTTTTAAACAGAACTGGCACTCAGATATGGAAAGTAATGACAAATATAGTTGGTTTTTCACATTTAAAAGCATATTTCAGATGGAAAAATATCTCACAGTTATAACAAATAAATGGCACAGACTAAATGTGGCAAAATTTCGCCTGAGAACATGTGGCTTTAAAGCAAACAAAAGATGGTTTCAAGCAGACACATCCACAGAATCGCCATGCCCTTTGTGTGCATTCAGAGTTGATGATGAAATACATTTCCTGTTTCAGTGTATGTCATATGATGAACTGAGAAAAAAAATGTGCGTTCTTTGAGTTAGATATTGCTAAAAGACATGATCTCGTTGCTGCTTTATCGTCTGATGATGAAGTTATAATACTGTCGATAGCGAAATTTATTGCAGAAGCATACACATTAAGACATAACCTTATTAATGATAACAATAACGGTAATAACGAGGAAAATAATCATGTGAAGTATCTAGTTTTGTGTGTGTTCTGATGATAAGTAAATACCGATAAATTACATAACAACACAACAGAATGGGTGGCTGAGTTTGGTTATATTATTCCTTTTTCCTTTTTTTTTTCTTAGTGTTTATTTCATTTGTTTAAATTTGAGGAACTTTGAAAAAGAATGTGAGAGGGTATGTGAGAGGTACTACTGGATCGAGCAGAATGTGTTCTGCTATTCTTGTGTTAAACAAAAATAACCCGTTCACCCCTTGTCAAAAGACCCTATCAGGTAATGACAATAAAGTGTCTCTCTCTCTCTCTCTCTCGCTCGCTCGCTCTCTCTCTGAATGTTTGTGTGTCTCTTAGAAAAACGGCAGATCTGTAAGTCGGCCAATGCGCTAATATCTCCATTAATTAATTCTGTGTGTGTGCGCGCGCACGCGCGCGCGTGTGTGACTAGAACCTGACTGAATGACACAGGCAATGAATGATAGCAGCTGAAATAACAAATCAATGCAGCAGCAGCAGCAGCTGATAAAAGAGAAGTAACAGTCGAGTGGGCAAGCAGCTGCAACCACTTGATAGGTTTACCCTTCCCTTGTAGGGTTGAAATGTTGATTGTCACAATTAAACATTATGTTGTTATATGTGAAGGATAGTGGTGATGTGGCTATGTTGTAACGAAATGTATAATGTAGGGTTTGAAATGCGGTCAAGTGTATTGAATTATGATGTGCAGGTGGAGATTAGGTGTTTGGCATTGAGAGTTGCATGTTAGAATTATGTGGTTAGTTCTTGAGAGAAACGTTATCTATTTTGTGTGGAATTGGAAGATAATGTATGTTACGCAAGCGAGTGAGAGACAGTATAAAGGAAGGCAACAAACATTCACATGTGAGTTCTCAGTCTCATTCTCCCGCACTCTTCCGTAAACAAAACAGACACAAGGTATTACCCCTGAGCCTATCTAATTTAACAAAAAGATTCGCATATTGTTGTTGCTTACAAGTCAGTTAATATACTAACACACACACAAGCATTCGATTCTGAGTATGGAGAATGCTCACTTTTTGTTCCTCAATGTTCTTGTGGATCCACGAACTGAAAACAGTCAATACAAATATCTCCTCTGGTCTTGTTGACTCACTTGTGCAAACAAAGTGAGTCTATATTTTAAGCCGGTGTTCGGTTGTCTGTGTGTGTGTCCATGTGTGGTAAACTTTAAAATTGTCATTTTCTCTGCAAATACTTTGTCAGGTGACACCAAATTTGGCATAAAAATAGGAAACATTCAGTTCTTTCCACTCATCTTGTTTAAAACAATATTGCATCTCTGAGATGGGCATACACACACAAAAAATTTAAAAAGAAGCCAAAATAAATTTACTGTCATATTTATAAAATTTTTTATTCACTAAACTTGGCACTTTGATCTGATATTCTGACACAGCATCAATAGCAGTCATTTTTATCGTTTTTTGTTCAAACAGGAACTTCTTTTGCTAGGCATGGAATTTATATTTCTGGTGCAACTCTTTGGTGCAGCTAGTAAAAAAAGGGGAAATTAATCTGTAATTAATACTAGGGGGTTTAATTTGTTTTAAGCTGATCTTTCTCGTCTTAACATTACATTTTGAAGCTATACTCAATACATAAAAAGTTTGTGTGTTTTACTCTCAGTATACAGGGCTATCACTGTGTTCATTCGCCTAAATGGTCTTTTCGGAAAATAATAAAATTAATACTGTGAGTGGACTTTATTTATTTATTTATTTATTGAGACTACTTGCTATAGCGCATATTCTTGAAGCTCTATGCGCTTTACAATAGCACTAAAAACATTCACTCAAACATCCCCACACAAACATATGCATATAATTTGAAACATGGGTGAGAGAGAACAATTAAAATAGGTCATGTCAGTTGATTAAATCAAGAAATGCAGAAGGTATGTAAAAAAAAAAATAATAAAATAAAAAAAAATTTAAATTATAACAACAACAACAAAAGTAGACAATTGAAATTGAAAGAACACAAGCACGTATACGCATGCATATATACTTAGGTACATACATACATACATACAAACACACAAAACACACAACGTGCGCACACACACACATACACGCACACGCTCGCGCTCGCGCGCACGCACGCACACATGCACCAACGAACACAAGCCGCATACCCAAACACATTACTCACGCACTCACTCAGTGACACACACACACATACACGCACCTACAGGCACAATACACACACGAACACAGATCAACAATCAAATAATGCAAACTACTGCGACATTACATAATATATATATATATATATATATATATATATATATATAAAAGTTCCCGCTAAGCATTTCCCTGAAGAAACACCCCACATTACACACTCAGATCAAAACTAGAAAGATGAAGCAAATGTTCAGACACACACACACACACACACACACACACGAATGACAAACAATTGAAACACAGGCTACAACATCACGTGATAAAGCAATATTCATCAAACATTTCTAGTAAAAACGTATGTACATTATTACATTTAAGAAATTAAACCTGAAAATGTAAAAATGTACGTATTGTAAAAAAAAAATTAATAATAATAATAAATAAAATTAAAAAAACACTCATACCTCCACCCCGCCCACATACACTAGCACACACACACACACACACACACACACACACACACACACACACACAACTCATCAACAACAACAAAAGCACAACAGATGGACAACTGAGTAAACAAACTACAACATTACTTCATAAAACAGTTCGTGTTAAAAAATCTCTCAAATACATATTTATACATTAGAAAACACACACACACACATACATACACACACACACACACACACACACACACACACACACACACACACACACGCACGCACGCACACGCACCAACTCACCCACCCGCACACACGCAACACACAGACACAAGCTCGCGCGTGTGGGCGTGCAAACACCCGCCACCACCTGAGAAAAAGATCGCTTGCCATAAGTCTTTGTTTTGATTCGAGGAACAGTAAAGGTTCTATTGTCTGAAGAAGAGCGGAGTTGTCTGGCAGAGGTATAGTCATGAAGGAGATCAGAAAGACAGACAGGAAAGTAGGGATCAGTGAGAGAGTTGAAGCAAAGAGTGGATGTTTTATATTGTATTCTTGCAGAGATTGGGAGCCAGTGAAGCTGTTGGAGGAGTGGCTGTACGTGTTCGTGTTTTCTGACTCCGAATATCAGTCGTGCTGCTGAATTTTGAACCTTTTGAAGTTTGTCTAGGAGGTACTGAGGAATGGCAGAGAGTAAAGAGTTACAGTAATCAAATTTAGACAGAACGAGAGAACAGACGAGAGTTTTGGTTGCATCAGAAGTGAGAAGATGGCGAATGCTACTGATTTTCCTGAGTTCATGGTAAGCAGAGCGACAGATGTTAGACACGTGTTTTTCCATGGACAGAGTGTCAGAAAAAGTTACCCCTAGATTTCTTGTAGCAGATGAGAACTGAATGTTTGTGTTACCAACAGCCATGGAGGAGGGAGCAGAGTCAGGTAATGGTTTGTTCTGTGAGTGAATCAGGAGGACTTCAGTCTTGTCATCATTTTGTTTTAGTTTATTTGCTGTCATCCAATGCTTGATGTCAGTAATGCATTCTTGAATGTTGTTAATGGTGTTATTGATCTGGTCAGATAGGTCTTTATAGATCTATTAGCTGAGCCCTGAAGGTCATGGGCAACAAATCAATTGCGTACACATATTTATGCATATTCAAAGCGCATGCTCATATTCTCGTGACCGCGAAGGACATTTTGTTTCAAGTAGTTGACCTGCAGGTTCAATCCAATATTCAATCGACAATACACGATAACATATGATGGATAGTTGGAGAAGAAGACCATTAAATATTTATTCAGAGAAAGATTTGTGAACGCCTCATCACTTACTGGATTATGCCCCAAACTGTCATAAAAATATCAACAAAATCAATTGGAATCACCAGTTCTTTGTCAGTTAAAAATAATAAACCATGAGAGTTAATACCCTTGATGAAACGTGAAAATTTCCAGTCTTGACTTTTCTCAAAATTAAATCCTTTTCACTTCATACGACGTTTAGAAGTACTTGTACTTGGCTCTACATGTTATTAGTTTAACAAAATACTCAATTTTCATATCAACTTTAGAACTATAAAACTAGATGGTAAAATGGGGCGTCATTTTCCCCAAGACTGATGTGAGTAATGCTTGTAGCAGACGATACTTGTTACACACTGTGTTCGACAATAACGGCAGAGACAGCAACCACTGGTGAAGTCAGTCAGCCATCTACCCTCAAAACTGACCAGTCTGACAACTCCCCAATGCCTCAGCTTCTGCAACAGTGGCAGACTACCAGCAGAGTGGAATCCGCTATCTGATGAAGCCATCATAGCAGGCGCCGCCAGCGCAGCACCATCAGCGCACAGTGGATCACCATCAAGGCCTGCCCCAACCACTCATTAAATCTATTTATGTTTTTAGCCAGTCCTTCCCTGGACTGTTAGCAAAGGCTGGTGGCACTACCCCTTCTTCACCATCAAGGGATAGTACAAAATTATTTTAATTTTGTGTGTCTCTCAAGCGCGCCCCCAGTTTTAGGTTACGACGATAGGCAGTGTTGGCTCCTGCAACGTAGAAATCCAGATCCAGATCCAGAGACTACACTGCACTACCACGACAACACCGGGCTAGACAACACGGTCAGTCAAGAAGGCACTGGGACCAACACAGAGCAAGACTGCCCCCCTCAAATACTCCACTGGGAAGTAATCAACGATCCTAGCCAGCAGATGGAGAGATGGGCAGAACACTACTCTGACATCTACTCCACAGAAAACATGGTGTCCAACTCAGCCCTCGATGCCATCAAGTGCATGCCGGTCATGGAAGAACTTGACGCAGAGCCAACTGAGGACGAACTCAGCAAGGCCATTAACAGCCTGACATCAGGCAGTGACGGAATTCCCCCAGACCTCATTAAACACTGCAAGACTACTCTTCTGCATCCTCTGCACACAGTCCTCTGTCAGTGCTGGAATGAGAGAGCTGCACCGCAGGACATGAGGGACGCCAAGATTATCACCCTCTACAAAAACAAGGGTGAAAGGAGCGACTGCAACAACTACAGAGGCATCTCACTTCTCAGCATTGTAGGCAAAGTCTACGCTCGGGTCCTAATTCGCCTGCAGAAACTGGCCGAACGCGTTTACCCGGAATCACAGTGCGGTTTCCGAGCAGAGAGATCCACGGTAGACATGATCTTCTCCCTTCACCAAATCCAGGTGAAGTGCAGAGAGCAGAGGATGCCCCTGTTTGTCGCATTCATTGACCTCACCAAGGCCTTTGACCTAGTCAGCAGAGACGGCCTTTTCAGGGCTCTTCAAAAGATCGGCTGCCCCCCAAACTGCACAGCTTGCAGGATGGTGCAGTTTAATGGTAACCTCTCCAAGCCCTTCGACGTACGCAGCGGTTTCAAACAAGGCTGTATCCTCGCCCCCAACCTATTTGGAATCTTCTTTGCTCTTCTCCTGAGACATGCGTTCAGCACAGCACAAGAAGGGATCTACCTGCGGACCAGATCAGATGGCAGGCTCTTCAATCTCGCCCGCCTCAGAGCAAGGACAAAAGTCCACGAAGCCCTCATCAGAGACATGCTCTTTGCTGACGATGCCGCAGTTGTGACCCACACCCAGCGGGACTTGCAGTCACTAATGGACCGCTTCTCCCAGGCCTGCAAAGATTTCGGTCTGACCATCAGTCTCAAGAAGACAAATGTCCTAGGCCAAGACAGGCCATCTCCACCAGCCATCACCATTGAGGACTACAAGATTGAAGCCATCCATCAATTCACTTACCTTGGGTCCACCATCACCGACAACCTCTCCCTTGACACTGAGATCGACAAGAGGATCGGGAAGGCAGCCACAACGCGAGCCCACCTCACACAGAGTGTGGACAAATCCCAAGCTGACCACGAAGACAAGGATGGCTGTATACAACGCCTGCGTCCTCAGCACCTTGCTGTATGGCAGTGAGGCGTGGACCACACATGCTCGTCAGGAGAAAAGGCTCAATACCTTCCATCTGAGAAGCCTACGGCGCATACTCGGCATCTCCTGGCAAGACAAGGTGACAAACACCGAAGTCCTGACTCGCGCTGGCCTCCCGACCATGTATACCATGCTGAGACAGCGTCGGCTGCGCTGGCTGGGCCACGTTCGCTGTATGGTCGCGGCCTGCGAAATTGGCGAAAAATGGACATGTCGGGATAACATGTGTAGCACATCTTTCTGTATAGTTTTTGACCTCCAGAGTCCAAAAATACCACATGAAAAGACTTGCGTCAACTCCGTTCCGAGATATCCGCATTTGAACTGAGGCACCAATTTTCCAGGTCGCGGCCTGCAAAATTGACGAAAAATGGACATGTCGGGATAACATGTGTAGCACATCTTTCTGTATAGTTTTTGACCTCCCGAGTCCAAAAATGCCACAAGAAAAGACTTGCGTCAATTCAGTTCCCAGATATCCGCATTTCAAATTCGGCAATACTTTTCCAGGTTGCAGCCTGCAAAATTGACGAAAAATGGACATGTCGGGATAACATGTGTAGCACATCTTTCTGGATAGTTTTTGACCTCTCAAGTCCAAAAATACCATATAAAAAGACTTGCGTCAACTCAGTTCCGAGATATCCGCATTTGAAATTTGGTACTATTTTTCCAGGTCGCGGCCTGCAAAATTGACGAAAAATGGACCTGTCGGGAGGACATGTGTAGCACATCTTTCTGTATAGTTTTTGACCTCCAGAGTCCAAAAATACCACATAAAAAGACTTGCGTCAACTCCGTTCCGAGATATCCGCATTTGAACTGAGGCACTATTTTTCCAGGTCGCGGCCTGCAAAATTCACGAAAAATGGACATTTCGGGATAACATGTGTAGCACACCTTTCTGGATAGTTTTTGACCTACAGAGTCCAAAAATACCACATACAAAGACTTGCGTCAACTCAGTTCCGAGATATCTGCTTTTGAAATTAAACACTATTTTTCCATATCGCGTCCTGCAAAATTGACGAAAAATGGACATGCCGGGATAACATGTGTACCACATCTTTCTCTATAGTTTTTGAACTCCAGAGTCCAAAAATACCACATAAAAAGATTTGCGTCAACTCAGTTCCGAGATATCCGTATTTGAAGTTAGGCGCTAATTTTGCATGTCGCGGCCTGCAAAATTGACGAAAAATGGACATGTCGGGATAACATGTGTAGCACATCTTTCTGTATAGTTTTTGACCTCCCGAGTCCAAAAATACCACACAAAAAGACTTGCGTCAACTCAGTTCCGAGATATCCGCATTTGAACTCAGATGTTATTTTTCCATGTCGTGGCCTGGAAAATTGAAGAAAAATGGACATGTCGGGATAATATGTGTAGCACATCTTTCTGTATACTTTTTTGACCTCCCGAGTCCAAAAATACCACTGAAAAGACTTGTGTCAACTCAGTTCCCAGATATCCGCATTTGAAATTAGACAATATTTTTCCAGGTCGCAGCCTGCAAAATTCACGAAAAATGGACATGTCGGGATAACATGTGTAGCACATCTTTCTGTATAGTTTTTGACCTCAAGAGTCCAAAAATACCACATAAAAAGACTTGCGTCAACTCAGTTCCGTCATATCCGCATTTGAAATTTGGTACTATTTTTCCAGGTCGCGGCCTACAAAATTCACGAAAAATGGACATTTCGGGATAACATGTGTAGCACATCTTTCTGTATAGTTTTTGACCTCCAGAGTCCAAAAATTCCACATAAAAAGAGTTGCGTCAACTCAGTTCCCAGATATCTGCTTTTGAAATTAAACACTATTTTTCCAGGTCACGTCCTCCAAATTGACGAAAAATGGACATGTCGGGATAACATGTGTAGCACATCCTTCTCTATAGTTTTTGACCTCCCGAGTCCAAAAATACCACATGAAAAGACTTGCGTCAACTCCGTTCCGAGATATCCGCATTTGAACTGAGGCACCAATTTTGCAGGTCGCGGCCTGCAAAATTGACGAAAAATGGACATGTCGGGATAACATGTGTAGCACATCCTTCTCTATAGTTTTTGACCTCCCGAGTCCAAAAATACCACATGAAAAGACTTGCGTCAACTCAGTTCCCAGATATCCGCATTTGAAATTAGGCAATATTTTTCCAGGTTACGGCCTGCAAAATTGACGAAAAATGGACATATCGGGATAACATGTTTAGCACATCTTTCTGTATAGTTTTTGACCTCCAGAGTCCAAAAATACCACATAAAAAGACTTGCGTCAACTCCGTTCCGAGATATCCAAATTTGAACTGAGGCACTATTTTTCTAGGTCGCGGCCTCCAAAATTGACGAAAAATGCACATTTCGGGATAACATGTGTAGCACATCTTTCTCTATAGTTTTTGACCTCCAGAGTCCAAAAATACCACATAAAAAGACTTGCGTCAACTCAGTTCCGAGGTATCTACTTTTGAAACTAAACACTATTTTTCCAGGTCACGTCCTGCTAAATTCACGAAAAATGGACATGTCGGGATAACATGTGTAGCACATCTTTCTGTATAGTTTTTGACCTCCCGAGTCCAAAAATACCACATGAAAAGACTTGCGTCAACTCAGTTCCCAGATATCCGCATTTCAAATTAGGCACCAATTTTCCAGGTCGCGGCCTGCAAAATTGACGAAAAATGGACATGTCGGGATAACATGTGTAGCACATCTTTCTGTATAGTTTTTGACCTCCCAATTCCAAAAATACCACACAAAAAGACTTTCGTCAACTCAGTTCCGAGATATCCGCATTTGAATTAAGGCGCTATTTTTCCAGGTCGCGGCCTGCAAAATTGACGAAAAATGGACATGTCGGGATAACATGTGTAGCAACTCTTTCTGTACAGTTTTTGACCTCCAGACTCCAATAATACCACATAAAAAAACTTGCGTCAACTCCGTTCCGAGATATCCAAATTTGAACTGAGGCACTATTTTTCTAGGTCGCGGCCTCCAAAATTGACGAAAAATGCACATTTCGGGATAACATGTGTAGCACATCTTTCTCTATAGTTTTTGACCTCCAGAGTCCAAAAATACCACATAAAAAGACTTGCGTCAACTCAGTTCCGAGGTATCTACTTTTGAAACTAAACACTATTTTTCCAGGTCACGTCCTGCTAAATTCACGAAAAATGGACATGTCGGGATAACATGTGTAGCACATCTTTCTGTATAGTTTTTGACCTCCCGAGTCCAAAAATACCACATGAAAAGACTTGCGTCAACTCAGTTCCCAGATATCCGCATTTCAAATTAGGCACCAATTTTCCAGGTCGCGGCCTGCAAAATTGACGAAAAATGGACATGTCGGGATAACATGTGTAGCACATCTTTCTGTATAGTTTTTGACCTCCCAATTCCAAAAATACCACACAAAAAGACTTTCGTCAACTCAGTTCCGAGATATCCGCATTTGAATTAAGGCGCTATTTTTCCAGGTCGCGGCCTGCAAAATTGACGAAAAATGGACATGTCGGGATAACATGTGTAGCAACTCTTTCTGTACAGTTTTTGACCTCCAGACTCCAATAATACCACATAAAAAAACTTGCGTCAACTCAGTTCCGAGATATTCGCTTTTGAAATTAGACACTATTTTTCAAGGTCGCGGCCTGTAAAATTGACGAAAACAGGACATCTCGGGATAACATGTGTAGCACATCTTTCTGTATAGTTTTTGACCTCCCGAGTCCAAAAATACCACATAAAAAGACTTGCGTCAACTCAGTTCCGAGATATCCGCATTTGAACTCAGACGTTATTTTTCCAGGTCGCAGCCTGCAAAATTGACGAAAAATGGACATGTCGGGATAACATGTGTAGCACATCTTTCTGGATAGTTTTTGACCTCCAGAGTCCAAAAATACCACATAAAAAGACTTGCGTCAAATCCGTTCGGAGATATCCGCATTTCAAATTAGGCAATATTTTTCCAGGTCGCGGCCTGCAAAATTGACGAAAAATGGACATGTCGGGATAACATGTGTAGCACATCTTTCTGTATAGTTTTTGACCTCCAGAGTCCAAAAATACCACATAAAAAGACTTGCGTCAACTCAGTTCCGAGATATCCGCATTTGAATTAAGGCGCTATTTTTCCAGGTCGCGGCCTGCAAAAATGACGAAAAATGGACATGTCGGGATAACATGTATAGCACATCTTTCTTTACAGTTTTTGACCTCCAGACTCCAATAATACCACATAAAAAGACTTGCGTCAACTCAGTTCCGAGATATTCGCTTTTGAAATTAGACACTATTTTTCCAGGTCGCGGCCTGTAAAATTGACGAAAAAAGGACATCTCGGGATAACATGTGTAGCACATCTTTCTGTATAGTTTTTGACCTACCGAGTCCAAAAATACCACATAAAAAGACTTGCGTCAACTCAGTTCCGAGATATCCGCATTTGAACTCAGACGTTATTTTTCCATGTCGTGGCCTGGAAAATTGAAGAAAAATGGACATGTCGGGATAATATGTGTAGCACATCTTTCTGTATACTTTTTTGACCTCCTGAGTCCAAAAATACCACTGAAAAGACTTGTGTCAACTCAGTTCCCAGATATCCGCATTTGAAATTAGACAATATTTTTCCAGGTCGCAGCCTGCAAAATTGACGAAAAATGGACATGTCGGGATAACATGTGTAGCACATCTTTCTGTATAGTTTTTGACCTCAAGAGTCCAAAAATACCACATAAAAAGACTTGCGTCAACTCAGTTCCGTCATATCCGCATTTGAAATTTGGTACTATTTTTCCAGGTCGCGGCCTTCAAAATTGACGAAAAATGGACATGTCGGGAGGACATGTGTAGCACATCTTTCTGTATAGTTTTTGACCTCCCGAGTCCAAAAATACCAAATAAAAAGACTTGCGTCAACTCCGTTCCGAGATATCCGCATTTGAACTGAGGCACCAATTTTCCAGGTCGCGGCCTGCAAAATTGACGAAAAATGGACATGTCGGGATAACATGTGTAGCACATCTTTCTGTATAGTTTTTGACCTCCCGAGTCCAAAAATGCCACATGAAAAGACTTGCGTCAACTCAGTTCCCAGATATCCGCATTTCAAATTAGGCACCAATTTTCCAGGTCGCGGCCTGCAAAATTGACGAAAAATGGACATGTCGGGATAACATGTGTAGCACATCTTTCTGTATAGTTTTTGACCTCCCAATTCCAAAAATACCACACAAAAAGACTTGCGTCAACTCAGTTCCGAGATATCTGCATTTGAATTAAGGCGCTATTTTTCCAGGTCGCGGCCTGCAAAATTGACGAAAAATGGACATGTCGGGATAACATGTGTAGCACATCTTTCTGGATAGTTTTTGACCTCTCAAGCCCAAAAATACCATATAAAAAGACTTGCATCAACTCAGTTCCGAGATATCCGCATTTGAAATTTGGTACTATTTTTCCAGGTCGCGGCCTGCGAAATTGACGAAAGATGGACCTGTCGGGAGGACATGTGTAGCACGTCTTTCTGTATAGTTTTTGACCTCCAGAGTCCAAAAATATCACATAAAAAGACTTCCGTCAACTCCGTTCCGAGATATCCGCATTTGAACTGAGGCACTATTTTTCCAGGTCGCGGCCTACAAAATTCACGAAAAATGGACATTTCGGGATAACATGTGTAGCACATCTTTCTGTATAGTTTTTGACCTCCAGAGTCCAAAAATACCACATAAAAAGATTTGCGTCAACTCAGTTCCGAGGTATCTACTTTTGAAATTAAACACTATTTTTCCAGGTCGCGTCCTGCTAAATTCACGAAAAATGGACATGTCGGGATAACATGTGTAGCACATCTTTCTGTATAGTTTTTGACCTCCCGAGTCCAAAAATACCACATGAAAAGACTTGCGTCAACTCAGTTCCCAGATATCCGCATTTCAAATTAGGCACCAATTTTCCAGGTCGCGGCCTGCAAAATTGACGAAAAATGCACATGTCGGGATAACATGTGTAGCACATCTTTCTGTATAGTTTTTGACCTCCCAATTCCAAAAATACCACACAAAAAGACTTTCGTCAACTCAGTTCCGAGATATCTGCATTTGAATTAAGGCGCTATTTTTCCAGGTCGCAGCCTGCAAAATTGACGAAAAATGGACATGTCGGGATAACATGTGTAGCAACTCTTTCTGTACAGTTTTTGACCTCCAGACTCCAATTATACCACATAAAAAGACTTGCGTCAACTCAGTTCCGAGATATTCGCTTTTGAAATTAGACACTATTTTTCCAGGTCGCGGCCTGTAAAATTGACGAAAAATGGACATGTCGGGATAACATGTGTAGCACATCTTTCTGGATAGTTCTTGACCTCCAGAGTCCAAAAATACCACATAAAAAGACTTGCGTCAAATCCGTTCGGAGATATCCGCATTTCAAATTAGGCAATATTTTTCCAGGTTGCGGCCTGCAAAATTGACGAATAATAGATATGTCGGGATAACATGTGTAGCACATCTCTCTGTATAGTTTTTGACCTCCAGAGTCCAAAAATACCACATAAAAAGACTTGCGTCAACTCAGTTCCGAGATATCCGCATTTGAAATAAGGTGCTATTTTTCCAGGTCGCGGCCTTCAAAATTGACGAAAAATGGACATGTCGGGATAACATGTGTAGCACATCTTTCTGGATAGTTTTTGACCTCTCAAGTTCAAAAATACCATATAAAAAGACTTGCGTCAACTCAGTTCCGAGATATCCGCATTTGAAATTTGGTACTATTTTTCCAGGTCGCGGCCTGCGAAATTGACGAAAGATGGATCTGTCGGGAGGGCATGTGTAGCACGTCTTTCTGTATAGTTTTTGACCTCCAGAGTCCAAAAATATCACATAAAAAGACTTCCGTCAACTCCGTTCCGAGATATCCGCATTTGAACTGAGGCACTATTTTTCTCTACAAAATTCACGAAAAATGGACATTTCGGGATAACATGTGTGGCACATCTTTCTGTATAGTTTTTGACCTCCAGAGTCCAAAAATTCCACATAAAAAGAGTTGCGTAAACTCAGTTCCCAGATATCTGCTTTTGAAATTAAACACTATTTTTCCAGGTCACGTCCTCCAAATTGACGAAAAATGGACATGTCGGGATAACATGTGTAGCACATCCTTCTCTATAGATTTTGACCTCCCGAGTCCAAAAATACCACATGAAAAGACTTGCGTCAACTCCGTTCCGAGATATCCGCATTTGAACTGAGGCACCAATTTTCCAGGTCGCGGCCTGCAAAACTGACGAAAAATGGACATGTCGGGATAACATGTGTAGCACATCTTTCTGTATAGTGTTTGACCTCCCGAGTCCAAAAATACCACATGAAAAGACTTGCGTCAACTCAGTTCCCAGATATCCGCATTTGAAATTAGGAAATATTTTTCCACGTTCCGGCCTGCAAAATTGACGATAAATGGACATATCGGGATAACATGTGTAGCACATCTTTCTGTATAGTTTTTGACCTCCAGAGTCCAAAAATACCACATAAAAAGACTTGCATCAACTCCGTTCCGAGATATCCGCATTTGAACTGAGGCACTATTTTTCCAGGTCGCGGCCTGCAAAATTGACGAAAAATACACATTTCGGGATAACGTGTAGCACATCTTTCTGTATAGTTTTTGACCTCCAGAGTCCAAAAATACCACATAAAAAGACTTGCGTCAACTCAGTTCCGAGATATCTACTTTTGAAATTAAACACTATTTTTCCAGGTCGGGTCCTGCTAAATTCACGAAAAATGGACATGTCGGGATAACATGTGTAGCACATCTTTCTGTATAGTTTTTGACCTCCCGAGTCCAAAAATACCACATGAAAAGACTTGCGTCAACTCAGTTCCCAGATATCCGCATTTCAAATTAGGCAATATTTTTCCAGGTTGCGGCCTGCAAAATTGACGAAAAATGGACATGTCGGGAGGACATGTGTAGCACATCCTTCTCTATAGTTTTTGACCTCCCGAGTCCAAAAATACCACATGAAAAGACTTGCGTCAACTCCGTTCCGAGATATCCGCATTTGAACTGAGGCACCAATTTTCCAGGTCGCGGCCTGCAAAATTGACGAAAAATGGACATGTCGGGATAACATGTGTAGCACATCTTTCTGTATAGTTTTTGACCTCCCGAGTTCAAAAATACCACATGAAAAGACTTGCGTCAACTCAGTTCCCAGATATCCGCATTTGAAATTAGGCAATATTTTTCCAGGTTGCGGCCTGCAAAATTGACAAAAAATTGACATGTCGGGATAACATGTGTAGCACATCTTTCTGGATAGTTTTTGACCTCTCAAGTCCAAAAATACCATATAAAAAGACTTGTGTCAACTCAGTTCCGAGATATCCGCATTTGAAATTTGGTACTATTTTTCCAGGTCGCGGCCTGCAAAATTGACGAAAAATGGACCTGTCGGGAGGACATGTGTAGCACATCTTTCTGTATAGTTTTTGACCTCCAGAGTCCAAAAATACCACATAAAAAGACTTGCGTCAACTCAGTTCCGAGATATCTGCTTTTGAAATTAAACACTATTTTTCCAGGTCGCGTCCTGCAAAATTGACGAAAAATGGACATGTCGGGATAACATGTGTAGCACATCTTTCTCTATAGTTTTTGACCTCCAGAGTCCAAAAATACCACATAAAAAGACTTGCGTCAACTCCGTTCTGAGATATCCGCATTTGAACTGAGGCACTATTTTTCCAGGTCGCGGCCTGCAAAATTGACGAAAAATGGCCATTTCGGGATAACATGTGTCGCACATCTTTCTGTATAGTTTTTGACCTCCAGAGTCCAAAAATACCACATACAAAGACTTGCGACAACTCAGTTCCGAGATATCTACTTTTGAAATTAAACACTATTTTTCCACGTCGCGTCCTGCAAAATTGACGAAAAATGGACATGTCGGGATAACATGTGTAGCACATCTTTCTGTATAGTTTTTGAACTCCCAATTCCAAAAATACCTCATAAAAAGACTTGCGTCAACTCAGTTCCGAGATATCCGCATTTGAATTAAGGCGCTATTTTTCCAGGTCGCAGCCTGCAAAATTGACGAAAAATGGACATGTCGGGATAACATGTGTAGCACATCTTTCTGTATAGTTTTTGACCTCCAGAGTCCAAAAATACCACATAAAAAGACTTGCGTCAACTCAGTTCCGAGATATCTGCTTTTGAAATTAAACACTATTTTTCCAGGTCGCGTCCTGCAAAATTGACGAAAAATGGACATGTCGGGATAACATGTGTAGCACATCTTTCTATAAAGTTTTTGACCTCCAGAGTCCAAAAATACCACATAAAAAGATTTGCGTCAACTCAGTTCCGAAATATCCGTGTTTGAAGTTAGACGCTAATTTTGCATGTCGCGGCCTGCAAAATTGACGAAAAATGGACATGTCGGGATAACATGTGTAGCACATCTTTCTGTATAGTTTTTGAACTCCCAATTCCAAAAATACCACATAAAAAGACTTGCGTCAACTCAGTTCCGAGATATCCGCATTTGAATTAAGGCGCTATTTTTCCAGGTCGCGGCCTACAAAATTGACGAAAAATGGACATGTCGGGATAACATGTATAGCACATCTTTCTGTACAGTTTTTGACCTCCAGACTCCAATAATACCACATAAAAAGACTTGCGTGAACTCAGTTCCGAGATATTCGCTTTTGAAATTAGACACTATTTTTCCAGGTCGCGGCCTGTAAAATTGACGAAAAAAGGACATCTCGGGATAACATGAGTAGCACATCTTTCTGTATAGTTTTTGACCTCCCAAGTCCAAAAATACCACACAAAAAGACTTGCGTCAACTCAGTTCCGAGATATCCGCATTTGAACTCAGACGTTATTTTTCCATGTCGTGGCCTGCAAAATTGAAGAAAAATGGACATGTCGGGATAACATGTGTAGCACATCTTTCTGTATACTTTTTTGACCTCCCGAGTCCAAAAATACCACTGAAAAGACTTGTGTCAACTCAGTTCCCAGATATCCGCATTTGAAATTAGGCAATATTTTTCCAGGTCGCAGCCTGCAAAATTGACGAAAAATGGACATGTCAGGATAACATGTGTAGCACATCTTTCTGTATAGTTTTTGACCTCCAGAGTCCAAAAATACCACATAAAAAGACTTACGTCAACTCAGTTCCGTCATATCAGCATTTGAAATTTGGTACTATTTTTCCAGTTCGCGGCCTGCAAAATTGACGAAAAATGGACATCTCGGGAGGACATGTGTAGCACATCTTTCTGTATAGTTTTTGACCTCCCGAGTCCAAAAATACCACATAAAAAGACTTGCGTCAACTCCGTTCCGAGATATCCGCATTTGAACTGAGGCACCAATTTTCCAGGTCGCGGCCTGCAAAATTGACGAAAAATGGACATGTCGGGATAACATGTGTAGCACATCTTTCTGTATAGTTTTTGACCTCCCGAGTCCAAAAATGCCACAAGAAAAGACTTGCGTCAATTCAGTTCCCAGATATCCGCATTTCAAATTCGGCAATACTTTTCCAGGTTGCAGCCTGCAAAATTGACGAAAAATGGACATGTCGGGATAACATGTGTAGCACATCTTTCTGGATAGTTTTTGACCTCTCAAGTCCAAAAATACCATATAAAAAGACTTGCGTCAACTCAGTTCCGAGATATCCGCATTTGAAATTTGGTACTATTTTTCCAGGTCGCGGCCTGCAAAATTGACGAAAAATGGACCTGTCGGGAGGACATGTGTAGCACATCTTTCTGTATAGTTTTTGACCTCCAGAGTCCAAAAATACCACATAAAAAGACTTGCGTCAACTCCGTTCCGAGATATCCGCATTTGAACTGAGGCACTATTTTTCCAGGTCGCGGCCTGCAAAATTCACGAAAAATGGACATTTCGGGATAACATGTGTAGCACACCTTTCTGGATAGTTTTTGACCTACAGAGTCCAAAAATACCACATACAAAGACTTGCGTCAACTCAGTTCCGAGATATCTGCTTTTGAAATTAAACACTATTTTTCCACGTCGCGTCCTGCAAAATTGACGAAAAATGGACATGCCGGGATAACATGTGTACCACATCTTTCTCTATAGTTTTTGAACTCCAGAGTCCAAAAATACCACATAAAAAGATTTGCGTCAACTCAGTTCCGAGATATCCGTATTTGAAGTTAGGCGCTAATTTTGCATGTCGCGGCCTGCAAAATTGACGAAAAATGGACATGTCGGGATAACATGTGTAGCACATCTTTCTGTATAGTTTTTGACCTCCCGAGTCCAAAAATACCACACAAAAAGGCTTGCGTCAACTCAGTTCCGAGATATCCGCATTTGAACTCAGATGTTATTTTTCCATGTCGTGGCCTGGAAAATTGAAGAAAAATGGACATGTCGGGATAATATGTGTAGCACATCTTTCTGTATACTTTTTTGACCTCCCGAGTCCAAAAATACCACTGAAAAGACTTGTGTCAACTCAGTTCCCAGATATCCGCATTTGAAATTAGACAATATTTTTCCAGGTCGCAGCCTGCAAAATTCACGAAAAATGGACATGTCGGGATAACATGTGTAGCACATCTTTCTGTATAGTTTTTGACCTCAAGAGTCCAAAAATACCACATAAAAAGACTTGCGTCAACTCAGTTCCGTCATATCCGCATTTGAAATTTGGTACTATTTTTCCAGTTCGCGGCCTGCAAAATTGACGAAAAATGGACATGTCGGGAGGACATGTGTAGCACATCTTTCTGTATAGTTTTTGACCTCCCGAGTCCAAAAATACCACATAAAAAGACTTGCGTCAACTCCGTTCCGAGATATCCGCATTTGAACTGAGGCACCAATTTTCCAGGTCGCGGCCTGCAAAATTGACGAAAAATGGAGATGTCGGGATAACATGTGTAGCACATCTTTCTGTATAGTTTTTGACCTCCCGAGTCCAAAAATACCACATAAAAAGACTTGCGTCAACTCAGTTCCGTGATATCCGCATTTGAAATAAGGCGCTATTTTTCCAGGTCGCGGCCTGCAAAATTGACGAAAAATGGACATGTCGGGATAACATGTGTAGCACATCTTTCTGTATAGTTTTTGACCTCCCGAGTCCAAAAATACCACATAAAAAGACTTGCGTCAACTCAGTTCCGTGATATCCGCATTTGAAATAAGGCGCTATTTTTCCAGGTCGCGGCCTGCAAAATTGACGAAAAATGGACATGTCGGGATAACATGTGTAGCAACTCTTTCTGTACAGTTTTTGACCTCCAGACTCCAATAATACCACATAAAAAGACTTGCGTCAACTCAGTTCCGAGATATTCGCTTTTGAAATTAGACACTATTTTTCCAGGTCGCGGCCTGTAAAATTGACGAAAAAAGGACATCTCGGGATAACATGTGTAGCACATCTTTCTGTATAGCTTTTGACCTCCCGAGTCCAAAAATACCACATAAAAAGACTTGCGTCAACTCAGTTCCGAGATATCCGCATTTGAACTCAGACGTTATTTTTCCAGGTCGCAGCCTGCAAAATTGACGAAAAATGGACATGTCGGGATAACATGTGTAGCACATCTTTCTGGATAGTTCTTGACCTCCAGAGTCCAAAAATACCACATAAAAAGACTTGCGTCAAATCCGTTCGGAGATATCCGCATTTCAAATTAGGCAATATTTTTCCAGGTTGCGGCCTGCAAAATTGACGAATAATAAATATGTCGGGATAACATGTGTAGCACATCTCTCTGTATAGTTTTTGACCTCCAGAGTCCAAAAATACCACATAAAAAGACTTGCGTCATCTCAGTTCCGAGATATCCGCATTTGAAATAAGGTGCTATTTTTCCAGGTCGCGGCCTGCAAAATTGACGAAAAATGGCCATTTCGGGATAACATGTGTCGCACATCTTTCTGTATAGTTTTTGACCTCCCGAGTCCAAAAATACCACATGAAAAGACTTGCGTCAACTCAGTTCCGAGATATCCGCATTTCAAATTAAGCAATATTTTTCCAGGTCGCGGCCTGCTAAATTGACGAAAAATGGACATGTCGGGATAACATGTGTAGCAGATCTTTCTGTATAGTTTTTGACCTCAAGAGTCCAAAAATACCACATAAAAAGACTTGCGTAAACTCAGTTCCGAGATATCCGCATTTGCAATAAGGCGCTATTTTTCCAGGTCGCGGCCTTCAAAATTGACGAAAAATGGACATGTCGGGATAACATGTGTAGCACATCTTTCTGGATAGTTTTTGACCTCTCAAGTTCAAAAATACCATATAAAAAGACTTGCGTCAACTCAGTTCCGAGATATCCGCATTTGAAATTTGGTACTATTTTTCCAGGTCGCGGCCTGCGAAATTGACGAAAGATGGATCTGTCGGGAGGGCATGTGTAGCACGTCTTTCTGTATAGTTTTTGACCTCCAGAGTCCAAAAATATCACATAAAAAGACTTCCGTCAACTCCGTTCCGAGATATCCGCATTTGAACTGAGGCACTATTTTTCCCTACAAAATTCACGAAAAATGGACATTTCGGGATAACATGTGTGGCACATCTTTCTGTATAGTTTTTGACCTCCAGATTCCAAAAATTCCACATAAAAAGAGTTGCGTAAACTCAGTTCCCAGATATCTGCTTTTGAAATTAAACACTATTTTTCCAGGTCACGTCCTCCAAATTGACGAAAAATGGACATGTCGGGATAACATGTGTAGCACATCCTTCTCTATAGATTTTGACCTCCCGAGTCCAAAAATACCACATGAAAAGACTTGCGTCAACTCCGTTCCGAGATATCCGCATTTGAACTGAGGCACCAATTTTCCAGGTCGCGGCCTGCAAAACTGACGAAAAATGGACATGTCGGGATAACATGTGTAGCACATCTTTCTGTATAGTGTTTGACCTCCCGAGTCCAAAAATACCACATGAAAAGACTTGCGTCAACTCAGTTCCCAGATATCCGCATTTGAAATTAGGAAATATTTTTCCACGTTGCGGCCTGCAAAATTGACGATAAATGGACATATCGGGATAACATGTGTAGCACATCTTTCTGTATAGTTTTTGAACTCCCAATTCCAAAAATACCACATAAAAAGACTTGCGTCAACTCAGTTCCGAGATATCCGCATTTGAATTAAGGCGCTATTTTTCCAGGTCGCGGCCTACAAAATTGACGAAAAATGGACATGTCGGGATAACATGTATAGCACATCTTTCTGTACAGTTTTTGACCTCCAGACTCCAATAATACCACATAAAAAGACTTGCGTGAACTCAGTTCCGAGATATTCGCTTTTGAAATTAGACACTATTCTTCCAGGTCGGGGCCTGTAAAATTGACGAAAAAAGGACATCTCGGGATAACATGTGTAGCACATCTTTCTGTATAGTTTTTGACCTCCCAAGTCCAAAAATACCACACAAAAAGACTTGCGTCAACTCAGTTCCGAGATATCCGCATTTGAACTCAGACGTTATTTTTCCATGTCGTGGCCTGCAAAATTGAAGAAAAATGGACATGTCGGGATAACATGTGTAGCACATCTTTCTGTATACTTTTTTGACCTCCCGAGTCCAAAAATACCACTGAAAAGACTTGTGTCAACTCAGTTCCCAGATATCCGCATTTGAAATTAGGCAATATTTTTCCAGGTCGCAGCCTGCAAAATTGACGAAAAATGGACATGTCAGGATAACATGTGTAGCACATCTTTCTGTATAGTTTTTGACCTCCAGAGTCCAAAAATACCACATAAAAAGACTTACGTCAACTCAGTTCCGTCATATCAGCATTTGAAATTTGGTACTATTTTTCCAGTTCGCGGCCTGCAAAATTGACGAAAAATGGACATGTCGGGAGGACATGTGTAGCACATCTTTCTGTATAGTTTTTGACCTCCCGAGTCCAAAAATACCACATAAAAAGACTTGCGTCAACTCCGTTCCGAGATATCCGCATTTGAACTGAGGCACCAATTTTCCAGGTCGCGGCCTGCAAAATTGACGAAAAATGGAGATGTCGGGATAACATGTGTAGCACATCTTTCTGTATAGTTTTTGACCTCCCGAGTCCAAAAATACCACATAAAAAGACTTGCGTCAACTCAGTTCCGTGATATCCGCATTTGAAATAAGGCGCTATTTTTCCAGGTCGCGGCCTGCAAAATTGACGAAAAATGGACATGTCGGGATAACATGTGTAGCACATCTTTCTGTATAGTTTTTGACCTCCCGAGTCCAAAAATACCACATAAAAAGACTTGCGTCAACTCAGTTCCGTGATATCCGCATTTGAAATAAGGCGCTATTTTTCCAGGTCGCGGCCTGCAAAATTGACGAAAAATGGACATGTCGGGATAACATGTGTAGCAACTCTTTCTGTACAGTTTTTGACCTCCAGACTCCAATAATACCACATAAAAAGACTTGCGTCAACTCAGTTCCGAGATATTCGCTTTTGAAATTAGACACTATTTTTCCAGGTCGCGGCCTGTAAAATTGACGAAAAAAGGACATCTCGGGATAACATGTGTAGCACATCTTTCTGTATAGCTTTTGACCTCCCGAGTCCAAAAATACCACATAAAAAGACTTGCGTCAACTCAGTTCCGAGATATCCGCATTTGAACTCAGACGTTATTTTTCCAGGTCGCAGCCTGCAAAATTGACGAAAAATGGACATGTCGGGATAACATGTGTAGCACATCTTTCTGGATAGTTCTTGACCTCCAGAGTCCAAAAATACCACATAAAAAGACTTGCGTCAAATCCGTTCGGAGATATCCGCATTTCAAATTAGGCAATATTTTTCCAGGTTGCGGCCTGCAAAATTGACGAATAATAAATATGTCGGGATAACATGTGTAGCACATCTCTCTGTATAGTTTTTGACCTCCAGAGTCCAAAAATACCACATAAAAAGACTTGCGTCAACTCAGTTCCGAGATATCCGCATTTGAAATAAGGTGCTATTTTTCCAGGTCGCGGCCTGCAAAATTGACGAAAAATGGCCATTTCGGGATAACATGTGTCGCACATCTTTCTGTATAGTTTTTGACCTCCCGAGTCCAAAAATACCACATGAAAAGACTTGCGTCAACTCAGTTCCGAGATATCCGCATTTCAAATTAAGCAATATTTTTCCAGGTCGCGGCCTGCTAAATTGACGAAAAATGGACATGTCGGGATAACATGTGTAGCAGATCTTTCTGTATAGTTTTTGACCTCAAGAGTCCAAAAATACCACATAAAAAGACTTGCGTAAACTCAGTTCCGAGATATCCGCATTTGCAATAAGGCGCTATTTTTCCAGGTCGCGGCCTTCAAAATTGACGAAAAATGGACATGTCGGGATAACATGTGTAGCACATCTTTCTGGATAGTTTTTGACCTCTCAAGTTCAAAAATACCATATAAAAAGACTTGCGTCAACTCAGTTCCGAGATATCCGCATTTGAAATTTGGTACTATTTTTCCAGGTCGCGGCCTGCGAAATTGACGAAAGATGGATCTGTCGGGAGGGCATGTGTAGCACGTCTTTCTGTATAGTTTTTGACCTCCAGAGTCCAAAAATATCACATAAAAAGACTTCCGTCAACTCCGTTCCGAGATATCCGCATTTGAACTGAGGCACTATTTTTCTCTACAAAATTCACGAAAAATGGACATTTCGGGATAACATGTGTGGCACATCTTTCTGTATAGTTTTTGACCTCCAGAGTCCAAAAATTCCACATAAAAAGAGTTGCGTAAACTCAGTTCCCAGATATCTGCTTTTGAAATTAAACACTATTTTTCCAGGTCACGTCCTCCAAATTGACGAAAAATGGACATGTCGGGATAACATGTGTAGCACATCCTTCTCTATAGATTTTGACCTCCCGAGTCCAAAAATACCACATGAAAAGACTTGCGTCAACTCAGTTCCCAGATATCCGCATTTGAAATTAGGAAATATTTTTCCACGTTGCGGCCTGCAAAATTGACGATAAATGGACATATCGGGATAACATGTGTAGCACATCTTTCTGTATAGTTTTTGAACTCCCAATTCCAAAAATACCACATAAAAAGACTTGCGTCAACTCAGTTCCGAGATATCCGCATTTGAATTAAGGCGCTATTTTTCCAGGTCGCGGCCTACAAAATTGACGAAAAATGGACATGTCGGGATAACATGTATAGCACATCTTTCTGTACAGTTTTTGACCTCCAGACTCCAATAATACCACATAAAAAGACTTGCGTGAACTCAGTTCCGAAATATTCGCTTTTGAAATTAGACACTATTTTTCCAGGTCGCGGCCTGTAAAATTGACGAAAAAAGGACATCTCGGGATAACATGTGTAGCACATCTTTCTGTATAGTTTTTGACCTCCCGAGTCCAAAAATACCACATAAAAAGACTTGCGTCAACTCCGTTCCGAGATATCCGCATTTGAACTGAGGCACCAATTTTCCAGGTCGCGGCCTGCAAAATTGACGAAAAATGGATATGTCGGGATAACATGTGTAGCACATCTTTCTGTATAGTTTTTGACCTCCCGAGTCCAAAAATACCACATAAAAAGACTTGCGTCAACTCAGTTCCGTGATATCCGCATTTGAAATAAGGCGCTATTTTTCCAGGTCGCGGCCTGCAAAATTGACGAAAAATGGACATGTCGGGATAACATGTGTAGCACATCTTTCTGGATAGTTTTTGACCTCTCAAGTTCAAAAATACCATATAAAAAGACTTGCGTCAACTCAGTTCCGAGATATCCGCATTTGAAATTTGGTACTCTTTTTCCAGGTCGCGGCCCGCGAAATTGACGAAAGATGGATCTGTCGGGAGGACATGTGTAGCACGTCTTTCTGTATAGTTTTTGACATCCAGAGTCCAAAAATATCACATAAAAAGACTTCCGTCAACTCCGTTCCGAGATATCCGCATTTGAACTGAGGCACTATTTTTCCAGGTCGCGGCCTACAAAATTCACGAAAAATGGACATTTCGGGATAACATGTGTAGCACATCTTTCTGTATAGTTTTTGACCTCCAGAGTCCAAAAATTCCACATAAAAAGAGTTGCGTCAACTCAGTTCCCAGATATCTGCTTTTGAAATTAAACACTATTTTTCCAGGTCACGTCCTCCAAATTGACGAAAAATGGACATGTCGGGATAACATGTGTAGCACATCCTTCTCTATAGTTTTTGACCTCCCAATTCCAAAAATACCACATAAAAAGACTTGCGTCAACTCAGTTCCGAGATATCCGGATTTGAATTAAGGCGCTATTTTTCAACGTCGCGGCCTGCAAAATTGACGAAAAATGGACATGTCGGGATAACATGTGTAGCACATCTTTCTGTATAGTTTTTGACCTCCCGAGTCCAAAAATACCACACAAAAAGACTTGCATCAACTCAGTTCCGAGATATCCGCATTTGAACTCAGACGTTATTTTTCCATGTCGTGGCATGCAAAATTGACGAAAAATGGACATGTCGGGAGGACATGTGTAGCACATCTTTCTGTATATTTTTTGACCTCCCGAGTCCAAAAATACCACATAAAAAGACTTGCGTCAACTCAGTTCCAAGATAGCCGCATTTGAACTGAGGCACCAATTTTTCCAGGTCGCGGCCTGCAAAATTGACGAAAAATGGACATGTCGGGATAACATGTGTACCACATCTTTCTGTATAGTTTTTGACCTCCAGAGTCCAGAAATACCACATAAAAAGACTTGCGTCAACTCAGTTCCGAGATATCCTCATTTGAAATTTGGTACTATTTTTCCAGGTTGCGGCCTGCAAAATTGACGAAAAATGGACCTGTCGGGATAACATGTGTAGCACATCTTTCTGTATAGTTTTTGACCTCCAGAGTCCAAAAATACCACATAAAAAGACTTCCGTCAACTCAGTTCCGAGATATCTGCTTTTGAAATTAAACACTATTTTTCCAGGTCACGTCCTCCAAATTGACGAAAAAAGGACATGTCGGGATAACATGTGTAGCACATCTTTCTGTATAGTTTTTGACCTCCAGAGTCCAAAAATACCAGATAAAAAGACTTGCGTCAACTCCGTTCCGAGATATCCGCATTTGAACTGAGGCACCAATTTTCCAGGTCGCGGCCTGCAAAATTGACGAAAAATGGACATGTCGGGATAACATGTGTAGCACATCTTTCTGTATAGCTTTTGACCTCCCGAGTCCAAAAATACTACATGAAAAGACTTGCGTCAACTCAGTTCCCAGATATCCGCATTTGAAATTAGGCAATATTTTTCCAGGTTGCGGCCTGCAAAATTGACGAAAAATGGACATATCGGGATAACATGTGTAGCACATCTTTCTGTATAGTTTTTGACCTCCAGAGTCCAAAAATACCACATAAAAAGACTTGCGTCAACTCCGTTCCGAGATATCCGCATTTAAACTGAGGCACTATTTTTCCAGGTCGCGGCCTGCAAAATTGACGAAAAATGGACATTTCGGGATAACATGTGTAGTACATCTTTCTGTATAGTTTTTGACCTCCAGAGTCCAAAAATACCACATGAAAAGACTTGCGTCAACTCTGTTCCGAGATATCTACTTTTGAAATTAAACACTATTTTTCCAGGTCGCGTCCTGTTAAATTGACGAAAAATGGACATGTCGGGATAACATGTGTAGCACATCTTTCTGTATAGTTTTTGACCTCCCGAGTCCAAAAATACCACATAAAAAGACTTGCGTCAACTCCGTTCCGAGATATCCGCATTTGAACTGAGGCACCAATTTTCCAGGTCGCGGCCTGCAAAATTGACGAAAAATGGACATGTCGGGATAACATGTGTAGCACATCTTTCTGTATAGTTTTTGACCTCCAGAGTCCAAAAATACCACATAAAAAGACTTGCGTCAACTCAGTTCCGAGATATCCGCATTTGAACTGAGGCACTATTTTTCCAGGTCGTGGCCTGCAAAATTGACGAAAATTGGACCTGTCGGGAGGACATCTTTCTGTATAGTTTTTGACCTCCAGAGTCCAAAAATACCACATAAAAAGATTTGCGTCAACTCAATTCCGAGATATCCGTATTTGATGTCAGGCGCTAATTTTTCATGTCGCGGCCTGCAAAATTGACGAAAAATGGACATGTCGGGATAACATGTGTAGCACATCTTTCTGTATAGTTTTTGACCTCCCAATTCCAAAAATACCACATAAAAAGACTTGAGTCATTTCAGTTCCGAGATATCCGCATTTGAATTAAGGCGCTATTTTTCCAGGTCGCGGCCTGCAAAATTGACGAAAAATGGACATGTCGGCATAACATGTGTAGCCCATCTTTCTGTACAGTTTTTGACCTCCAGACTCCAGTAATACCACATAAAAAGACTTGCATCAACTCAGTTCCGAGATATTCGCTTTTGAA
>NC_134901.1:12538013-12550513 GCF_041734735.1 Babylonia areolata
ACTGGAAAGGGATGAGCTGTTGAGAATTATTCAGGAGGGGAAAAAAGTGGGTCTTCAGACTGGATTTGAAAGATTGCAGCGAAGATGAGTGACGGAGAGGCTGAGGAAGTTGATTCCAAAGAAAGGGGGCTTGGAATGAAAAACTGCGTTGGCCATACGTTTTGGTTCGAGCACGGGGGGATCCTAAGCATACGGTTATTATTGTTATGATGAAACATGTCATGGAACACATATGCATACACATATACATACAGAGAGACTGATAGATTGAAAATGGTTTATTCGTGCACTGGCTCAGACACTTTACAAAGAAAAATGTGAACATTTTGTTGTGTAAACATCACATGACAATACACATGAACAAAATACACAGTCAAAAAGAAATCTACAGGCAAAATACTCTGTTCGTTTCAGTATGTGTTGGCGTCCGTCTGTCTCAGGAGACAATGGAACTCTGCGCCTAGTTCGGTCAGGTTGTTGAGTTGCAGCGCCTGCTGTGGCTGTACAGCTCGATTCTGGATCGGCAGGCTCTGTTGCAGTTGTGGCAGGTGGAAATCGCGCTTGGCTCAGAGGGGCGACAAAACACACGCAGGGGCGAAAAAACATGCAGGGGCGACAATGCATACGGCAACAGACTCTTCACAATGGTTAAACGTAACGAACCAGGAATGGAGGAACACTCGCTATCTCCCGCGCACGAGACAGAGAGAGAGAGAGAGAGAGAGTTACAGGCCACATACAGCGAAAAATGTCAACCAAACGACAATACCAACAGCAGCTAAAATCCCAAAGGAAGACTGGAAGAAGTAAGAAGGAAAAAAATATCAAACAAACAAACAAAACAACAACAGAAGAAAGAAAAACAACAACAACAACAGAAAAAAAACAACAACAACAAAAACCAACAACAAAGAGATAGAATAAATGAATAAATAAAGTAAACCACACTCATGCTGAGTCATACGCTTACATGGTCATCTCATGATTCTTCTTTTGAAAAAAATTTTTTCTCCTAATAATGTTTCCATTTCATATCATGTTTTCATCCATCATTTCAAGTATTGAATTTGTAAAGCGCATTTGTAGAAATAAATCATCATCATCATCATCGTTGTTATTATCATTATTATCCGGCACCCAGGAACCATCCGTCATGTCCCCCCCACCTCCCCCCACCCACACACACCCCCCACCCACCCCCACTCTCCCGCAAACTCTTTGTGCTCCTTGTTTGGTTTTTCCTCAAGTTGGGAAGATTGTTATTAATCAAAATCTCTCTGGACGGATCTTAATAAGTTAATAAGTGGCCCGGGGGGGTTTGGGGGGGGGGGGGGGGGGGTGTTGGGCTGATAATTATTGCGACGTGATGTGTGTTTCAACATCATTAGGCACGACGAACACGTTTTTAACACATTTGTTTGCCATCACGTCTACTGGATTAGCAACTGTTATGTCCAAGGGTCACGATTTCCTGTCGGCAGGAAAAAAAAAAAAAAGAATGAAATAATTTGTTGTTGTTGTCTCGTTCGTCATTTATCAGACGGATTCCCCCATCTTCTCGACGAAGGTGGCAGTACGTCGCAGGTCCTCCAGTCCTCTGTAGAGCTTCTGGGCCGCAGGGATTGGGTCGGGCCAGGTTTTCTCTCGCGAGCGCTTGGTGGAGAGGGCAGGACTGCAGCAGATGTTCTGTTGTCTGGCTGCCTGTTCTGCAGGGGCACTGCTCTGTGTCGCCGATACGGAGTTTCGTGTATACCAAATGATATAATAATGCAGAATAACTGAAGAGGTGAATGAGCTGGAAGAAAAGCGTTGATCCATCAAACGTAACGGGTGCTGTGGTCAAATCTTCAGAGCGCTGGCTTCTCGTCCGAGTTTCTCGAGTTCGATCCCCCTCGCAGTTAATAGGTTAAAAATGGAGATTTTTTTTTTTTTTTTTTTTTTTTTTTTTTACTCCGATCTCCCATGTCAATATAATTATGTGCAGTTCTGCCAGTGCCTGAACCCTCCTTCGTGTGCATACACAGGCAAGAAAATCAAACACGCACGTATGTGCATAGTCGACTGGAACCTGACTGAATAGCACAGGAAACGATTGACGAGCGCCTAAATCTCAATCGGCTCTTACACAGGTAAGTAGACAGCCTGTTATGTAAATGACTTCGCGTTTGTAAAGCGCTCAGAATTTGGTCTCTGATCGAGGATAAGCGCTATATAAGTACCCATATCATCATCATCATCATCATCATCATCATGAACATCGTCATCATCATCATCATCATCATCATCATCATCATCATATCATCATCATCATCATCATCATCATTATCATCATCAACATCATCATCATCATGATCATTATCATCATCAACATCATCATCATCATCATCATCCTTGTCGTCGTAGTCATCATCATCATCATGATCATCATCATCATCATTATCAGCATGAACATCATCATCATCATGATCATCCTCGTCGTCATCATCATTATCATCATCATCATCATCAAAGTTTCAGTCTCAGGGGTTCTGGGTTCGGTCACGGGTTCTGGCGCCTCGTGAAGGACGATTTCAGTGTTAGTTTCGGTTTCAAGGCGTCAGAGTCACGGGTTCTGGCGCCTCGTGAAGGACGATGTCAGTGTTAGTTTCGGTTTCAAGGCGTCAGAGTCACGGGTTCTGGCGCCTCGTGAAGGACGATGTCAGTGTTAGTTTCGGTTTCAAGGCGTCAGAGTCACTGGTTCTGGCGCCTCGTGAAGGACGATGTCAGTGTTAGTTTCGGTTTCAAGGCGTCAGAGTCACTGGTTCTGGCGCCTCGTGAAGGACGATTTCAGTGTTAGTTTCGGTTTCAAGGCGTCAGAGTCACTGGTTCTGGCGCCTCGTGTAGGACGATGTCAGTGTTAGTTTCGGTTTCAAGGCGTCAGAGTCACTGGTTCTGGCGCCTCGTGAAGGACGATGTCAGTGTTAGTTTCGGTTTCAAGGCGTCAGAGTCACGGGTTCTGGCGCCTCGTGAAGGACGATGTCAGTATTAGTTTCGGTTTCAAGGCGTCAGAGTCACGGGTTCTGGCGCCTCGTGAAGGACGATTTCACTGTTAGTTTCGGTTTCAAGGCGTCAGAGTCACTGGTTCTGGCGCCTCGTGAAGGACGATGTCAGTGTTAGTTTCGGTTTCAAGGCGTCAGAGTCACTGGTTCTGGCGCCTCGTGAAGGACGATTTCAGTGTTAGTTTCGGTTTCAAGGCGTCAGAGTCACGGGTTCTAGCGCCTCGTGAAGGACGATTTCACTGTTAGTTTCGGTTTCAAGGCGTCAGAGTCACGGGTTCTGGCGCCTCGTGAAGGACGATTTCACTGTTAGTTTCGGTTTCAAGGCGTCAGAGTCACTGGTTCTGGCGCCTCGTGAAGGACGATTTCAGTGTTAGTTTCGGTTTCAAGGCGTCAGAGTCACTGGTTCTGGCGCCTCGTGAAGGACGATTTCAGTGTTAGTTTCGGTTTCAAGGCGTCAGAGTCACTGGTTCTGGCGCCTCGTGAAGGACGATTTCACTGTTAGTTTCGGTTTCAAGGCGTCAGAGTGTATTTTTCGATAAACATTATACCACATCTGCTTAGAAACATAAAAGGAGAAGATGTCTGGGCTACCTTACGCACAGACTTCAACGCTACTGTTCAGAACGCCCTAAGAACGGGCTTTTTTTCTTTTCTTTTTTTAAAATTTTATATATATATATATATATATATATATATATATATATATATATATCTCCAGTGTCAACATATGTCACGGAGTGTGACTGCTTACGTGGCGGGCTGGGTGAAAACACTATACACGTAGCAGTTACAATCCACGAACACAGAAGAAGAAGATGAAGTAGAAGAATAAACAAACACACACACACACACACACACACACACACACACACACGCACACACACACACACGCACACACACACACACACACACACACACACACACACACACACACACACACACAGGTTATTTCTGTCTGTCAGAAAAATTGTCAGCTCAGCTAATTAACTTTTCTCTAAAGTTTCGCAATTTGCATTTTTTTTCTTTCTCATTTTCTTCTTGTCCTGCTTTTCTTTTCTTTTTTTTTTCTTCTTCTTCTTCTTGCTCTTCTTCTTCTTCCTTCCTACTCTATCAGGAAGCCAAGGCAACAACGTCATGGCTAAACTGTAGGCAGTGAATATTTCGGTATTCATCTAGAATAGTGATAGAAGAAAAGGCAAACAAGCAACAACAATAACAATAAGAAAATAACCATACACAAAGCAAATAAACAAACAAAACAAACCACCAATAAAAACAGCAATAACATGAGACTGCTAAGGATATGTATGGCTTGAGCATAATTATGTATTATGTCTTTGTTTAGCTTATGTCATGTTCACGCTCATTGTTACAAGAAAAAAACTATGTCTTTGTACATTATTTCAGAAGGAATAAGTATAATAATGTGGAGCAGAATCACTACCAGAATGATTTTTTTTCCTGAAGTTGTGGGCTAATAAAACTAAGTATGGAGTTTTGAAAAAAAAAAAAGACATTAAAAAACCCCACAAGTAAACAAAAGTGCACATGAGAGAACATGCTTGTAAGATGTGTGGGGCCTTTATGTTTGTATGTTTGTGTTGTGTTTGTGTAGTCTTGTCTTGATCTATTTTTTTTCTTTCTTTCAATGTAAACAACGCTATGAACCGGTCAATACAATCTTGCGTATGAGAACGAAAAGGGAAGATTACAAATAAAATAAAATAAAAGGGGAGATGAAAAGAAAGACTAAAACCAAGAGCAACACACGCCAGTGCAGCCAAAACAACAGCGAAACTACAAAAAAAAAAAAAAAATAACAAACATATATTTCCAATCATTAGCCAGCTGCCTGTGTTTTTCACCAGAGTTCTGTTTCTGTTTCCACTGTCCTCCTGTTGTCTTTTTGTCTTTCCTTCACCTTTGGCTGTGTCTCTTTCTCCGATCCTTTTATTGCCATTTACTTTTAACGAATACACACATGCGCTCGCTCACACACACACAGACACACACACACACACACAAAACAAAACAAAACAAAAACACACAAACAAACACGTACGCACGCACGCACTGACGCACACAAATCGCATTAACACCAACACACATTCGTAAACACATCGTATACACGCACACACACACGCGCACACAAACACACAAACACACACACACGCGCATACACACGCGCGTGCATTTACGTACGCTCGCACGCCGACGCACACATGAAGAGAAAAGAATATAAATCAGATATATGTAAACTACAATATTTTCAATCGAAATAACTGAAAACAAAACAAACACAAACTGATTAAAGTGACATAAAACATAAAGAAAATATGAACAATAAATCACTTATTGCAGATGTATTCATATCTCACACAAATGTAAAAACCTCTGAAATAGAATGAAAGAAACAAGACTCTCTCTCTCTGTGTCACACACACACACACACACACACACACACACACACACACACACACACACACACACTTGAATACGCTTTTCATATAAATGAATATCTTCAAGCAATTGTTCGAGGGTTTGGGCTGGGGGGTGGGGGGGTGGGGGGGCGTGGGGTGGAGGTCATATTGAAGATGCTTCTTATAAATATCTTGAAGCAATTTTGCGGTGTTAACAAAAAAAAACACACAAAAATCCAATCATGAGAGAGAAAGGGGGGGGGGGGGCGGTGAGGGGGGGGGGGGGTCACTGGGGAGATGGGGTGCCAGGGTGTTGGGAGGGGGGGTGGTGATGGGGGGTAGTTGATGGAGGGTACAAAGGAATAATTTGAAAATATAGATTATAACGCCCCCCTCCCCCCCCACACACTTTTGTTTTTAAGCTGAGGATGTTTATATTTTTGTGGTAGTCGTTATTTGATTGATGGATCACTTTCTTTCTTGATGTTTTTTGCGTGTTTGATTGAGTGTTTATTCGTTTTATTATTCTTAAAAAAAAATTCATATTTCAATTACAGAAAGACAGAGATGGAGACATGCAGATAGAAAGAAACACAGAGAGAGAGAGGGAGAGAGAGAGTCAGAGGCAGAGAAACACAAACAGAAAACAGACATTGATAGACAGAGAGAGACAGAGACAGACAGACAGACCGACAGACAGATCGAGAGACAGATAGACAGAGACTGAGACAGAGAAACAGACAGAAAAAAGCAACAACAAAAAACAGACATTGATAGACAGAGAGAGACAGACAGACAGACAGACAGATCGAGAGACAGAGAGAGACAGATAGACAGAGACTGAGACAGAGAAACAGACAGAAAAAAGCAACAACAAAAAACAAACAAACAAAAAACAGATATTGATAGACAGAGAGAGACAGACAGACAGACAGACAGATCGAGAGACAGAGAGAGACAGATAGACAGAGACTGAGACAGAGAAACAGACAGAAAAACAAACCAACAGAAGACAGACATTGATAGAGAGAAAGAGAGACATAGAAGGACGGAGAGAGACGGAGGGACAAAGTGGATGAAGATGATGATGTGCTTATTATTTCCTTTTCGTTTCTACATGAACTGTTGACCAGTTAATGACCACTTACTTTACTGTACTTTTTCCTTCCGCTTGTACCGGTAGGCGTCGCGGGGAGATAGAGTTGTCTGTCTGCAGCAAGGCGAGTGGCCTGGAGGAGGGACATCTCGTGGGCTCTGAGGGTGTCTGCCACTGAGTCGCTCCAGCGCCGTCTTGGTCTTCCTCTGGCTCTCCAGATGACCACACCCTCTAAAATGTTCAGGTTGCGGTAATCTGCCACGTCTCTGCGTTTTTTTTTTTGTTTTTGTTTTTTTTTAATTAATTTTTTTTTCTCAAGGCCTGACAAAGCGCGTTGGGTTACGCTGCTGGTCAGGCATCTGCTTGGCAGATGTGGTGTAGCGTATATGGATTTGTCCGAACGCAGTGACGCCTCCTTGAGCTACTGAAACTGAAACTGAAACTTTGCGTTACTATGAGTCTTCTTCTTCTTCGTTCGTGGGCTGCATCTCCCACGTTCACTCGTAAGTACACGTGTGGGCTTTTACGTGTATGACCGTTTTTACCCTGGCATGTAGTGATTTTAGACGCGCGCGCGCGCGCGCGTGTATGTGTGTGTGTGTGTGTGTGTGCGTGCGTGCGTGTGTGTGTGTGTATGTGTGTGTGTGTTTGTGTGTGTGTGTGTGTGTGTGTGTGAATTGTGGGAGCTAGGTCCAAGTGTAGCTGCACGAATGTATGCATGTGCCTTATTTGTGGAATCAACGTAATGTGTGTGTGTGTGTGTGTGTGTGTGTGTGTGTGTGTGTGTGTGTGTGTGTGTGCGTGCGTGTGTGTGTCTGTGTGTGTGTGTGTATCTGTGTGTGCGCGTGCGGGATGAGGGTGGGGCGGACACGCGTGTGTGCGTGTTTGAGCACGCCTTTGTTAATATGCACGCGTGTTTGGATACACGTGTTCGCTGAACGTTGCCCCCCCTTTTTTTTTTCTTTTTTTTTTTTTTTTTGCTGTTATTGATTATTTAGATAATTTGCAAGCTTATCTTTAATTTTTTTTTTTTTATTATCATGTTTTCGGATAATCACTCTTTATTTTTTAAAATCGTTTTTGTTAATCTTGAGAGAATATTTTATGCATACCTAGGACAGGTTCTCAAGGCCTAGACCAGTGCGTAGGGTTTACGCCAAGCCAACGTCAGAAATCTGCTGGGGTTTTGTTGTTGTTGTTTGTTTGTTTGTTTGTTTTGTTTTTCTTAAGCAGATGTGGTGTTGAATATAAGGATCAAACTATACGCCTGACACCTCCTTGATACTGAAACTGAAACCAGTTATAGCAAATGGAATGAATTAATAATGAGGCCAGGAGAGTACCAGTATCAGTATCAGTATCAGTAGCTCAAGGAGGCGTCATTGCGTTCGGTCAAATCCATATACGCTACACCACATCTGCCAAGCAGATGCCGGACCAGCAGCGTAACCCAACGAGCTTAGTCAGGCCTTGAGAAAAAAACCAAAAAAAAAAACAAAAAAACTTAAAATAATAATAATAATAATAATAATAATAATAATAATAATAATAATAATAATAATAATAATAATAATAATAATAATAATAATAATAATAATAAAATAAAACAACAAAACTTAAAAAAAGAGAGAGAAAAAAAAAGGATAAATACATAAAAATATTACTACTAATAATAATAATATTTATAAGGCGCAAAATCTTCATGAAGTCAACTCCAAGCGCGCGCACACACACACGCACACACACACGCACACACACAAAGAAACCCAAGAGAACAAATATTTAACAAAATAGCAAAGAGTGCTAACGCTCTCCTTTCACAAGATAGCTTTAACGTCACTAGCGTATCATCACTGGCTACCCCTGACCATTACTGACCACAGCTTGCTGCCACTGACCACTACGAAAAAAGTTGACCACAATTTAACCGTTTATACGCTCAGACCTTTTTTTTCAAAGGCAAATGGTGCGTTTGTGTTTGTTAAGTGCTGCAGTCAACTAAAATGCACCCTCTAGAAGTGTGTAATGATGATGATGATGATACTACTACTGCTACTACTGCTACTGCTCCTCCTCCTCCTCCTCCTCCTACTACTACTACTAGTAACGATATTCTATTTCTATTGTGCCTTTCATTAAAATACATAAAAAGGAAACACAATACATACAAAACATAATCACACAAACACAGACACGCACAGACACAGACACAGACACACACAGACACACAGACACACACACACACACACACACACACACACACACACACACACACTGGTGCATTTCAACACACACACACACACACACACACACACACACACAGACACACACAACACACAACACACACACACACAACACACACACTCTGGTGCAGACACAGACACACACACACACACACGAGTGCTTTTCAAAACAGAACAGCGAATTCGTTGGAGTTCGTCAACCGAGTGCGTGCCGCACGACCTCACGTGAGTATTAGTGATGCTCTCTGAACACACCAAACCAATGAACAAACCAGCCGTACAAACCAAGCTTAACTATCACTCCGTGCAACAGCTAACAAGCATGCGCACAGGGGAACTTATTCGGGAAAATGCCTTTCTGGAATGAGAACGAAGGCTGTTGCAAAGAACTATTTGTGAGAAGTCCAGTCGTTCGTTGGCAGACCCTCCTGCCCACCCTTCCCTCCCCCCCCCCAAACCACCACCCTCCTCCCCGCCCGCCCCATGAAGACTGACTTCGTTGCAGCAAAAAGTCTTGACGTTCGAAGCGGAGACGTTTTCCTGTACACCGGACGTCCGTACGCAAATCATTCTCCGTGAATTGGACCCCAGCAGCAGACAACAGCGGCCAAAAGCTGTGACGAGAGAAAGTGTGGTGAAAATTGATAATGCTAAACTATATTGTTATATAATGTTCGTTTTCAACTGTGACGAAAACGGCAATGCCGTGTCCACGTTAATTTTCTTCCCCTTCATTCCTCAATGTGACTGGTGGAGTGAACGTTAACACCTTTTCATCAACACTTCTCATTCCGTCTTTAGGGGGGAAAAAAAAATGCGGATATTGCCATGAAAACCACAAAAAACGTTTAGTTTCGGACTTGGTCAAGCTTCTTCCACAATGAATACCAACCTCCGATGGATTGTCTCGGACAACACGTTTAGTCCAGATGTTTCTGTTCACACCCGCCCAATGAATACCAAAGTCTGCGAGGGGGGGGGAAATACACGGCGTCTGCTGCAGTGAAAAGTTTGCGTTGCAAACTTCGGTCTGGCATTAACAAACGACAAGACCCGCGAGCTCTACTTGTGGCGGCACTCGAACACGCACAGAGGGACGAGGAGGGTTTTGCTCCATACCTTTGTGGGTCCTCTGCACACACTGATTCAAGTAAGATGGTTTTACTGTTCGACTGCCTGTCCACACACACACACACACACACACACACACACATACAGAGAGAGAGAGAGAGAGAGAGCTATGCAAGGGAGGTAAGCACAGGTGTTTGCCGAAGATTCAAAGCGTGTTTACGCAGACATGTTAGTCCAGATCTGTCCACCGAACTTATCATTTGTCATTATTTCACTTTCATTTGTATTCTGTATATTCTCTCTCTCTCTCTCTCTCTCTCTCTCTCTCTCTATCTATCTATCTATCTATCTATCTATATATATATATATATATATATATATATATATATATAAAGAACAGTACGCAAAATCAATCAAATGTTTATGCAAATCATGTGAGCAACAGGCAGTTCGGATGGTCTATTTCAGGTGGATATTGGAGGTGGATAGTGGTAGAAAGCAAGTTGGTCTGCCTATTCTTATTGGACAGATGCTTGTTTTTAGGGGGTGGAGGAAGGGGATGGGTCGGGCAGGGGGAGGATTGAGGGGTGGGTGGGGTAGGGGGAGGGGGGATCGGGCGGGGGGGAGGGGCTAGGTGGGGGGGGGGGGGGCAGGGATAGGTTGCAACAGTCATAAAGGTGTGGGTAAAACTGGCGAGAACATAAATTATGTGCTCATATTCATTAATGCATTAGAACACAGCGCAGTACATTACAGAACGGTACAGCACAGCTAAGGACATTTTACTTACAGCACACCGCAGCGCTGCGCCTGTCCTGCAAAACGGTCAGCTTATATATCACAGATTGACATGGGCTTCCAGTCAGTTGGGCCAACAGTGAGAGAGTGAGAGAGTATGTATGATCAATGGTTTCCCCGTTGCAATGGGAAGTGATTCACAGCTTACAAGTCGTTTGTGAGGACCATGACCCTCGAACTAGGAGGCAAGATTGCACTGGCTCTTAGTGCTGCAGCCTTCGGAGGGGAGGGAGGGGGAGCGGGGGGGGGGGGGCGGGGAGGGGGGGGAGGGGAGGGGGCTAGCTGGCCTTTGGGAACCATCCCAACGCCAACTGTCCCAAAACCCTCTTGGCTGATAGAGTGGGGGTGTAATTTTTTGACAAGACCCACTGGACAATCAAGTTCCAGCCCCAGATAGTCGGGACAGCGGTTGTCTCCTCTGCTGTTCTGATGGTCAGAGTCAGACACGACTAACGCAGTGTACCATGTAATAACACATCGCAGCTCATCACAGAGCAGTGCAGCGAGACTCATCGCAGCACGAAACAGCAGAGCACGCGACATGGAGACTCGATACAATGCGATACGATGCGATGCGACACGACACGACGAGATACGACACGACACGACGCGACGCGACACGACACGACGACTCTCTCTCTCTCTCTCCGTCTGTCTGTGTGTTTGTGTCTCTGTCTGTCTGTGTCTGTCTGTCTGTCTCTCTCTGCATTCCCCCCCCCTCTCTCTCTCTCTCTCCGTCTGTGTGTTGTGTTTCTCTCTCTCTCTCCATCACCCGCCTCTGTCTCTCCGTTTGTCTGTGTGTTTGTGTTTCTCTCTCTCTCTCTCTCTCTCTCTCTCTCTCTCTCTCCTCATCACCCGCCTCTGTCTCTCCGTTTGTCTGTGTGTTTGTGTGTGTGTGTGTGTGTGTCTCTCTCTCTCACTCTCTCTCCATCACCCCCCTCTCTCTCTCCGTCTGCCTGTGTGTTTGTGTGTTTCTCTCTCTCTCTCTGTCCATCACCCCCCTCTCTCTCTCCGTCTGTCTGTGCGTTTCTCTCTCTCTCTCTCTCTCTCTCTCTCTTTCTGTGCAAACTTCCTGTCACTGAGAACGATAACTGCGACGACAAAAAAGCGGGATGTCCTGTTTGGGTTCCAGAAATAGAAAAGAGAGATTGTTTAAAAAAACAAAAACAAACTCGGTCAAGTATCTCTTATAAAACAACCCAAACCCAAATGATTGTGGAATGAAAAAGTATGAATTAGTAGGAGGAGGATGTTTTGCTTCCAGGAGGGAAAAGGCAGAAAGAGAATCCACCCAGCCGTTCAAGGAGATGGTTAGTGTCTGTCTGTCTGTCTCGATCCGTCTGTCTCTGTGTTTGTGTGTCTGTGTCTTTGTCTGTGTCTGTCTGTCTGTCTGTCTCCTCTCTCCGTCTGTCTCTGTATTTGTGTGTTTGTGTCTCTGTCTGTCTGTCTGTCTGTCTCGATCCGTCTGTCTCTGTGTTTGTGTCTTTGTCTTTGTCTGTGTCTGTGTCTGTCTGTCTGTCTGTCTCCTTCTCTCTCTCTCCGTTTGTCTCTGTGTTTGTATGTTTGTGTCTCTGTCTGTCTGTCTGTCTCTCTCTCTCTCTCTCTCTCTGTGTGCAAACTTGGTGTCACTGACAACGATAGCCGCGAAAACGAAAAAGCGGAATGTCCTGTTTGGGTTCCAGAAACAGAAAAAGAGATAATGTAAAATAAAAACAAACAAACAAACAAAAAAACTGTCATGTGTCCTTTGAAAAAAAAAAAAAAAAAAAAAAAAAGCCCAGACATTCTGGAACAATGACAACGAATTAACATGAGGGTGGGTAGAGGTTTTTTT
>NC_134901.1:12555513-12560513 GCF_041734735.1 Babylonia areolata
CTTCTACCACCGTCTGTCTCATTCGTCTCTCCTCTGCCTGTCCGTCTCTGTTTCTTGCTTGTGCCATTGACTGTCTGTCCTCTGCCTTTTTGCCTCTGTCTATTCTTTCCATCACTGTCTGTCTCATATGTCTGTTGCTGCCGTCATTGTCTGTCCCATATGTCTGTCCTCTGCCTGTCTCTGTCCGCTGCTTCCGTCATTGTTTTTTTTTTTTTTCTTTTCTGTCTGAAATCTTCCTGTCTGACTCTGTTGCTTCCGTCACAGTCTATCTCCTCTGTCTCTGTCTGTTGCTTCCGTCACAGTCTATCTCCTCTGTCTTTCCTATTCCTGTCTGTCTATCTGTTGTTTCCGTCACAGTCTGTCCTCTGTCCGGTGTTTCAAGCATTGTCTGTCTGTCCTCCGCCTGTCTGTCTCTGTCTGTTGCTTCCGTCCCTTTCAGTCTCCTCTGTCTGTCCTCTGTCTGTCTGTCTTTTGCTGTTTCTGCCATAGTCTGTTTGTCTTCTCCCTGTCTGTCTCTGTCTCTGTTCCTTCAGTAACTGTCTGTCTGCATCTGGTGCTTGCGTCGTTGACTGTCTCTTATTGTTTGTATATGTGTAAACGATGTGTAACGTAAGTAACGTTTCAATGCCCCCAGGGGCACAAGAAATAAACCATTTGTCTTTGCCTGTATGTATTTGCTGCTTCCTTCATTGTCTGACGAACTCTTTTCCATGTTCACACATTGTTAGAGGACCACTAAAAAGAGATGATTGTATAGAAGCTCTGACTAGAAGTTCAAGCATAATATGGCATACAAAAAACGAATTATAGTTCTTCCATAAGATATTTTTGGTACGATTTTTCAAATGGTACTAAGGTAGATTGATTTCTCAGATAGTCGGGAATTTCTTCCCAAAGTTCACCACCAGAATACGTGAAAGGGTTAGTTCTTGGGCGAGGGGTTAAAATGGTACTTTTGACACGGACTTTTTTTTTCAGGGAATTTCCTATGAGGTTAGGATGGCGCTATTTTCTTCTGAAATTTGTACATAAAACACCCTTATCAAATGGGCATTTGATATGGAAAAGAACAACATTTATTTCTTCTTCTAAAATGTATACATAAAAACACCCTTATTGGATAGGCATTTAATATGGGAAGGAACAACATTTATTTCTTTGTAGTCGTTAGCTTGAATGGAAGATTTGAGAAGAAGGATCATGAGAGAACGTCTGTATATCACTATAATTATGCTAATGAGAGGTATCAAACTATTTTTACTTGCGAAGTCCCAGTATGTTGAGGCATATTCAGTGTCAGTTTGAATGTATGTGTGAAAAAAAGAAAAAAAAAAGTTCGCGGGTATGTTGATCAGGGAAGTGTTTCATTCTGTTGAGCTGATGATTATAGTTTTCTCGATAACGTTTTTTGTTTGTTTGTTTTCTGTTTTTTTGTTTTTTTGTTTTTTGTTTTTTTTGTTTTTCTAAGCAGAAACATTGTTAGACCATGACAGCCCATTACCAATAGTAAGACCAAGTAATTTGTTATTGGCCGTGTGGTTAAAGCGTTGGACTTTCAATCTGAGGGCCCCGGGTTCGAATCTCGGTGACGGCGCCTGGTGGGTAAAGGGTGGAGATTTTTCCGATCTCCTAGGTCAACATATGCACAGACCTGCTAGTGCCTGAACCCCCTTCGTGTGTATACGCAATCAGAAGATCAAATACGCACGATCCTGTAATCCATGTCAGCGTTTGGTGGGTTATGGAGACAAGGGCATACCCAGCATGCACGCACCGAAAGCGGAGCATGGCTGCCTACATAGCGGGTAAAAACGGTCATACACGTAAAAGCCCGCTCGTGTACATACGAGTGAACGTGGGAGTTGCAGCCCACGAACGCAGAAGAAGAAATATACCTAATTGTCAAGTGCCTTTTGTCCAGTAATTTACATTTGATGTTTCGGTGTTTTTTGTCTTCTGGTCACTGGCACACTGGCATAAATGTTGACTGTTGTGGTGACTTACCGTGTGTGTGTGTGTGTGTGTGTGTGTGTGTGTGTGTGTGTGTGTGTGTGTGTGTGTGTGTGTGTGTGTGTGTGTGTGTGTGTGTGTGTGCGTGCGTGTGTGCGTGTGTGTGTGAGAGAGAGAGAAATAGATAGATAGAGGTTATGAGAATAAGATAGAGAGAGAGAAAAGGGGGGTGGGAGAGGAGAAAAAGAGAGAGAGAGAGTATGAGAGTAGAACAGAGAGAGAGGAATAGTGTATGTGAGAGTGAGACAGACAGACAGACAGAGAGAGAGAGAGAGAATGTGTGTGTGTAGGTAAGAGTGAGACACACAAACACACAGAGATAGCACATGTGAGAATGAGACAAACACAGAGAGCGAGAGAGAGAGGGGGATGGGGTGGGGGGTTTGGGAGGGGGGGGGGGACCAAGTTCCTCGTCCAGAATCGATCCAGCAATCTTGGCAAGTTAAGAGCTTTCCGCCCCAGAGCCGTAACCTTCTTTACCTGGATCAGAACTAATCACGTATAAAGACTCTTAACTGAAAGGTCGTCGGGCTGACCCCAGCACAAATTCCATCATTCGGCAACGTATACATCCTCCACAATGGGCCGAAATCGCAAAAGAAAAGAAAAGGCGGCAATACAAGGGCATCCAGGAGTCATGACCTGGGTGCGGCCCAGGCCCCGTCGGAGCGTAAGGAGTTAGGGGCCGAAACACTTGACAGAGGGGGGCTTCTTCTCTGAAGACCTCGTACTGTCCATCTCTCCCTGGAGTTTTCTTATCATCTCCAGACTGGGCCGAAATTGCAGAAAGAAAACCACATCGCCATCAATCATTGTTATTTGCTGCTCAGTTTGAACTCCTTCGTGTCACGAAATACATGCGAACTTTTATCTTGGATGACAGAAGATAGACACACAAGTAAAACGTTTGAGAATCTACACACACACACACACACACACACACACACACACACACACACACACACACACACACACACACACACACACACACACTGGCATCTAGACAGAGCAAACGTCAACAGCCACAGAGGTATCCACAATAAACGAACATGTGATAATGATAATGATAATAATCATAACTGCATTTGTATTATTTGTATTACTCTTTTTGTCACGACAGATTTCTCTGTGTAAAATTCGGGCTGCTCTCCCCATGGAGAGCGCGTCGCTACACTGACAGCGCCACCCCACTCCCTTTTTATTTCTGCCTGCCACTTTACTTGTTTTCCTATCGATGTGGATTTTTCCTACAGAATTTTGCCAGGGACAACCCTTTTGTTGCCGTGGGTTCTTTTGCGTGCGCTTAATGCATGCTACTCACGGGACCTCAGTTTATCGTCTCATCCGAATGACTAGCGTTCAGACCACCACTCAAGGCCCAGTGGAGGGGGAGAAAATACTGGCGACTGCTCAGATTCTATCGCTTCCTAGGCGGACACGTTACCTCCAGGCCAAGATTCAATAATAATGATAATATAATGATGGTAATAACAATAATAATGATAAGAAGAAGAAATAGCATAGAAGAAGGAGAAGAGCAACAACAACAACAACAACAATAATAATCCATACAGCGATGAATCTTGTTCGGAGACAAATCCAAGCGCTTATTGCACTCACAATTTTAACTCACCACACCTACGTAACTAGTGAGAGACAAAATTTGATACACATAGTTAGAAGGTCTAGAGAAAGTGTTTGATGGAAAGAGGAGAGGGAGAGGAAAGAGAGCGGTCGGAGGGGAGGTGTGTGTGTGTGGGGGGGGGGGGGGCTCTTTCGGAAAGAGATAGGTTTTTAAGACTTGAGAAAAACTGAGCACAGGGCATTTGTAAGAAAGAAAGAGAAGGAGGGGAGTGGGAGGGCGGGGAGGTGGTTGCGGAGGGGGGGGGGTGCGGGGGGGACGGGGGGGGTAGGGAGGGTGAGATTGTTGGAAGTGTTAAGGTCCACAGACAAGAGAAAGATCGGCAGCCAGACTGTGGAGTGTTGGAGAGAGATGGGGGTGATGGGTAGAGGTGAAGGGGGTCGCACAGACAGGAAGGGGGTAGATTGAAATAAGAACAGTACGAAAACAAAAAGAAAATGTAAAGAAAAGCGTTGATGATGACAAGAACAGGACAACTACTAAAAAAAAACAACAACACACACACAAGAAAACAACAACAAAACAACAACAAAACCAAAAAACCAAAGAAACACCGAGACAACAACAACAAAACACACACACACACACACACACACACACACACACACACACACACACACAACAAAACAAAAAAACGACGAAACAATCACAACAAAGAGAAAACAGTTGCAAAACAACAACAACATATATACGAACAAGAAGAATAATACTAGGTCCATACAAAAATGAATACTGAATACTTGACGAGGACTGCGGTCTCAGGCAAATGGCGAAGAAATCGATGACAGAGAGACAACACCTGTCGTCACAACCAACGTTAATTAAGGGGGGGAAGAAAAAAAAAAGAAAAAAGAAAAACGGAGAGTTTTCTCTCCACACATTTGCAGCAAACATTTTGATGATTTATCGCGCTCTGATGAACGGTCATAGGGAGAGTGGTGTGTGTGTGTGTGTGTGGGTGGGTGGGGGTGGGTGGGTGAAAGGACATGGGTTTGAGTGGGATGGGGTGGGAGGGGTGTGGCGATGGAGGGCGGGGATGGTGGTGGTGGGGGGGGGAGAGAGAGAGGAGTGTGTGTGAGGGGGGGGGGGGGGGGGATGCTCACCAGTGCAGATAAACACGAACAACCGGCACAGATAAACAGTTTTTACCTAAGGCGGTCTTAGCCATCGATTGATATCCAAACAGACGATAATGGGGTTTTCTAGAAGAGATGGTGGTGGTATTTTTTTGTTTGTTTGGTTGGTTGGTTGTTGTTGTTTTTTTTTCTCATTCTGCGTTTATTTTTCTCTCTTTTTTCCTTTTTTTTTCTTCTTTTTCTTTTTTTATCGAAGACCTGCCGCAGCAAAG
>NC_134901.1:12568013-12573013 GCF_041734735.1 Babylonia areolata
TTGCTCGCGGCGTTAATTAAGCTGACATTCCTGTGTGTACTTCTACAACAACGTTTACGCGACGTGCCACTGCACTGTTTTCCTGTAATAACTTTGGTAAATAAACCATTGGCAGATATCAATCAAGACACAACATTTGACATGTCGTGGGGGCAAGCATAACACGATTTCATCGAAGATAGACGGTTACAGTTCAGAAACTACCACCAGTCAGCAGAACAACTTCTCAACCGACTGACAGCCGGATACGAGTCTCACTATGGCGTCAGGTTGGCTTCAGCTTTCCTAGCCAATGAGCTATCCATCTATTTTTAGGTCAGTGGGGTGGACTGGCTATTGACGTCAAGACCCGCATGTAGAAGATGCAGTCCGCGAAGAGAGAGGTGGGGGGAGGAGGTGCGGAGAGAGAATTAGCAAGTGAAATGTGGTCTCTGTCTCTGTCCCTGTCTGTCTTTCTGTCTCAATCTCTCTCTCTCTCTCTCTCTCTGCCTGTCTCTTTCTCTCTGTCTGTCTGTCTGTCTGTCTCTCTCTCTCTCAGTATGGAAAAGATCAGAGTACTAAAGTAAAGCTTACAATTAATTAATTAAATGATTAAGTAATTAACAAAATTAAGTTCCATGAAGACAAAAGCCTTTGAATGACTTACTACCCTTCCCCACCCAAAGGTCTACCTACTCGTACCTACACACCCAACCCACTAGCCTATACACCCGTACCTACATGCCACACCCACCAGCCTACCTACCAGTGCCTACATACCCAACCCATCAGGAAACCTGCACGTACCTACATACCCCACCTACCAGTCTACTTACCTGTGCTTATCCACCCACCAACCTACTTACCTATCAAACTCACCAACTTTAGCATACTGGCCGTATAACCCACACGGATCGATGAACAGGACTTCCTACAAAACCTCAAACATCGTACACTTCAAGTTCAAGTTAACATACACTGGGCACAAAAGGCTAAAGGTCATTACGATATCAGGGGTATGTTCTTCAAGAAATAAATACAATGACAATGAAAAAATTCAGTCCCAAATCGTCAGTGTGTGTGGGTATTGCAATGAATGGACAATGTTTTTTGGGGCACAAATTTGTTAACGGTGAGCTTTGACTGGTGGATCCAGTTCAACAAGCTTGAAAGCTGAGGGATTTGTGTGTGTGTGTGTGTGTGTGTGTGTGTGTGTGTGTGTGTGTGTGTGTGTGTGTGTGTGTGTGTGTGTGTGTGTGTGTGTGTGTGTGTGTGTGTGTGTATGCAATTCTTGACTTTCCTAATAAAGGTTCCACTAAGCTTGTATGTGAAGACGCATACATATTGGTGACGTCAGTGAAGCAACCACCATCAAAATCACTGACATACAAAACGAACATCTAATTAATTCAATAAATAAAAAAATAGATAAATAAAGGTCCAGACCATAGTTATAAAGCAGTCAATCTTGCTTTAAAGTTCAACAACCATCATATGACGTCATAATTAAGCTAGCTACAGGCTTGGTGACAACTAAAGATCGTTCAACCCCTGAGACCTCCATGAGACCCCATGATACCCTGAGGTTCGAGGTCCCGAGGGTTGATTTCAACATCCCTATACTACTTCCCCAATAGTCCTTACCACCCAACCCCACTCTCATCCTGCCCCCCAAACACACACACACACACACATATACACACAACCACACACACACAACCACAACCACACACACACACACACACACACACACACACACATACACACACACAACCACACACACATACACACACACATACACACAACCACACACACACACACACACACACACACACACAACCACACACACACACACACAACCACACACACACACACACACACACACACACACACACACAAAATACCACCCCACCCCCACCCCCCACCCCACCTCCACACACACAAAACCCAAACAGGATGGTGTGGGAAAGGAAGAAATAATCCGTTTGACGTCATTGGACAGACGCTTTAGTCTGCTTACTTAATATCTTAATATAATGGCATCTCGTTTACGTCAACCGATAAAACTGGGTGACTTCTTTCCAGGTGACTGGTCTGCGTTGAACACAATTAAAGCGAGATTTACTTTACACAGAATCAGCGTCTTTTGCTGGCTGCTTGTGATGGTACTGCGCATTTTTGGGTCGACTATGGCGTCAGTTTTTATTTCATACTTTATTTCATTTGATTTGTACCAATATACCTTGTAATCTGAAATATTATCTTTGTGAGTTGTGGATGAACAGACAGAAAATTTTGTACATGCCCAATCCTTGTATTTTTTTCTTTTCTTTTCTTTTTTCTTCTTCTTCTTCGGTTTTTTTTTTGTTGTGTTTTTTTGTTTTGTTTTGTTTTTTTGTCATCAAAAGAGTCAGTGTATTGTGATAGGCTTGATTCGGAATGATAAGAGTTTTTTGTTTTTGTTTTTTGACGGATTGTTTTGTTTTGTTGTTGTTGTTGTTGCTGTTTTGCTGGGGGTTTTTGTCATGCAGGTTTAAAATAACACGTCATCCAATCAGATTTTTTTTTTTACCTGAGTCAGTCCGACTTCAATCTTTTTTTTTTTCTTCTTTTTTTTTGCCCTTTCTCCTTCCTGCTTCCTTCTACTCTGTCTCTCTCTCTTTCTCTCCATCTCATTCCTTCTTTCTCTCTCCCCCCCCCTCTCCGACTCTCCCCCCCCCCCCCCTCTCTCTGACTGTATCCGTGTGTTTCTGTCTCCATCTCCCCTCCTCCCTCCTCTCTCTCTCTCTCTCTCTCTCTTCTCTTTCTCTCCCTCTCATTCCTTCTCTCTCCCCCTCCTCCGACCCTCCTCCCCCCCTCTCTCTCTGACTGTATCTGTGTGTTTCTGTCTCCATCTCCCCTCCCCCCTCCTCTCTCTCTCTCTCTTTCTCTCTCTCTCTTTCTCTCCCTCTCATTCCTTCTCTCCCTCCCCCCACCCCCCCGAGTCTCCTCCCCCCTCTCTCTCTGACTGTATCCGTGTGTTTCTGTCTCCATCTCCCCTCCCCCCTCCTCTCTCTCTCTCTCTCTCTTTCTCTCCCTCTCATTCCTTCTCTCTCCCCCCCCCCTCCGACCCTCCCCCCCCTCTCTCTCTCTGACTGTATCTGTGTGTTTCTGTCTCCATCTCCCCTCCCCCCTCCTCTCTCTCTCTCTCTCTTCTCTCTTTCTCTCCCTCTCATTCCTTCTCTCTCCCCCCCCCTCCGACCCTTCCCCCCTCTCTCTCTCTCTGACTGTATCCGTGTGTTTCTGTCTCCATCTCCCTCCCCCCTCCTCTCTCTCTCTCTCTCTCTCTCTCTCTCTCTTTCTCTCCCTCTCATTCCTTCTCCCTCCCCCCCACCTTCCCGAGTCTCCTCCCCCCCTCTCTCTCTCTGACAGTATCTGTGTGTTTCTGTCTCCATCTCCCCTCACCCCTCTCTCTCTCTCTCTTTCTCTCTCTCTCTCTTTCTCTCTCTCTCTCTTTCTCTCTCTCTCTCTCTCTTCTCTCTCCCCCCCCTCCGACCCTCCCCCCTCTCTCTCTCTCTGACTGTATCTGTGTGTTTCTGTCTCCATCTCCCCTCCCCCCTCCTCTCTCTCTCTCTCTCTCTCTCTTTCTCTCCCTCTCATTCCTTCTCTCTCCCCCCCCTCCTCCGACCCTCCCCCCCTCTCTCTCTCTCTGACTGTATCCGTGTGTTTCTGTCTCCATCTCCCCTCCCCCCTCCTCTCTCTCTCTCTCTCTCTTTCTCTCCCTCTCATTCCTTCTCTCCCCCCCCCCTCCTCCGACCCTCCCCCCTCTCTCTCTCTCTGACTGTATCTGTGTGTTTCTGTCTCCATCTCCCCTCCCCCCTCCTCTCTCTCTCTCTTTCTCTCCCTCTCATTCCTTCTCCCCTCCCCCCACCCCCCCGAGTCTCCTCCCCCCTCTCTCTCTCTGACAGTATCTGTGTGTTTCTGTCTCCATCTCCCCTCCCCCCTCCTCTCTCTCTGACTGTATCCGTGTGTTTCTGTCTCCATCTCCCCTCCCCCCTCCTCTCTGTCTCTCTCCCTCTCTCTTTCTCTCCCTCACATTCCTTCTCCCCTCCCCCCACCCCCCCGAGTCTCCCCCCCCCCTCTCTCTCTGACTGTATCCGTGTGTTTCTGTCTCCATCTCCCCTCCCCCCTCCTCTCTCTCTCTCTCTCTCTCTCTTTCTCTCCCTCTCATTCCTTCTCCCCCCCCCCAACTCTCCTCCCACCCCTCTCTCTCTCTGACTGTATCCGTGTGTTTCTGTCTCCATCTCCCCTCCCCCCTCCTCTCTCTCTCTCTCTTTCTCTCCCTCTCATTCCTTCTAACCTCCCCCCCCCCCGAGTCTCCTCCCCCCTCTCTCTCTCTGACTGTATCCGTGTGTTTCTGTCTCCATCTCCCCTCCCCCCTCCTCTCTATGTCCCTCCCTCTTCTTCTCCCTCTCATTCCTTCTCTCTCTCTCCCTCTCATTCCTTCTCTCCCCCCCCCCTCTCTCTCTCTCTGTGACTGTATCTGTGTGTTTCTATCTCCCATCCTCTATCCTCCCTCCTCTCTGTCTCTGTCCTCTCTCTTTCTCTCTCTCCCATTTGTCTCTTTGTCTCTGTTTGTCTGTCTCTCTCTCTTTTTTTTTTTCGCTCTCCCACTCCCTCTTTCTTGAGGACTGGAGGAAAAAGCAGTTGTGTTTACTCAACTACTCTCGTGTGAAAAAAAATGTTTGGTTCCATCCTCTCTCTCTCTCTCTCTCTTTCTCTCTCTCTCTCTATCTCTCTCTCTCTCCCACACCCCTCTCTCTCTCATTTCCGATTTTATTTCTACTTTTTTTTTTCTTACACTTTTCTTCCTTAATATGCGGAGAGTGGAAAGAAAGCGGAAAAAAGAAAGAAAAGAAACCCAAGGCGATTAAAAAAAATAATTATAAAAAATATATAATAAAAATAACATGGAGAGTTTTCAGAACACAGGGAAAAAATATCCGGTAAAAGTATGAAAAAATCTTTCTTTATTTCATTTT
>NC_134901.1:12580513-12583013 GCF_041734735.1 Babylonia areolata
GTGGAATGCGACCTGTGGATGGTATAAAGTGAGGCTGAGCGAGAGCTGGCGGTGCCTGTCCCCCGGCTTTCGTCACGTGTCATGATGAGCCTTGGCCTCTAACACCCTGACCGAGGACCGCCAGTTTGTCCACAGACAAATCAAATCAAATCAAATTAAAGTCATATTGCTTCTCGCCCAGCTGATCGCAAAGGTCTGATGAATACCCCGTCAGTTCTTCAAAGCCACTCAAAGTGAAGCCAAATCAATATTAGGTCAGTAAATTAAAACAATGTTAACAAGACCTATTCATCTGCCTCTCTTTCTCTTTTCCTTCACCAATCTCTGAAGACCGAAAACTCAGGATTAAAAACAAATGCTGGGGAGGGGTTGATCCTGAAGTGTTATAATTTCTTTTAACAGTGAGAGATATGATTCAGAGGTTAGAGCTTTGGGTGAGTCTTGTCAAGGTCTTCAGTGTCGGCGGATTCAAGAGGGACTGCCGTTAGAGGGACGTGGTCATGATCTCCATTCTCAGGGAGACGCTCAGTCAGTCTGGCTCCGTGACTGAGCCATTATTGTTCGTCAGTAGGGCGCTTAGTAGGTGGTGTTTTAAGTACGTTAAATCAGAACAGGCACCACAGATCACCACCGAAGTGACTCAGCAGCAGCAGTGCAGGGACTCCTCTGCTGCGTGGCCTCCTGGCGACCTAGCATTGATGGTGCCGTCACTGGGACTGCGACAGACGAACTCGGGTGTGGCTGTGTGTGGGGGGACTCGGCAGAAGCGGCATGGGAGTGAATGCCACTGAAACGGTGCAGATGATGTGACAGCAGAAAAAAAAGTCAGAGATTATCCTTTGCTACCTGCCGCACGTGGGGAGTAAACCCAGCAAAAAACTCCGATCTGAAGAGGGATGGGCTCCACCACACTTGACTTGCCCAAGACACGCCGCATAAACAGCTGTTTTCTGTGTGGCACCCCAGTGACTCTTCAGAGTTTAGGGAGAAGAAGGAGGAGGAGGAGAGGAGAAAGAGGAGGAGGAGAGAGATGTCTCTTCTGTGCGAGGGCTGACATGATTCCCGACTTTCAACAGGTGAAAACGTGATCCCAGAGAGAGAACAGAAATGAACAGGTCGCCAACTTCCTGTTTGCCGGAATCACAGGTGCCAGAGAAATCAAACTGCAGTGCACGTGTGTGTGTGTGTGTGTGTGTGTGTGTGTGTGTGTGTGTGTGTGTGTGTTGTGTGTGTGTGTTTGCTTGTGGCTGTGGTGGTACACTGCCGGAGCAGTGTAAGCAATCGTTCCCTCGGGTTCAATTCCAGGAAGGACTTGGACTTTCACTACCTCCTCCCCACACACCGCCCACTTCCCCCACCACACATACACTACCCACCGCCGGCCGTTAAACCTTGAATGGTGATGCGAGTGCTAGTAGTTCGGATCAGGTACTTTTTGTGCAGCACGCACCAAGCGTATCTAAAATAAAAACAAACATACAACAACAAAAAAACAACAACAACAAAAAACATGCATAACCGAGGCGCGACGAAAGCGTGCTGAGCAGCATCCACTACCACGACAGCTCCGACTCACTTGTGTCCCACATGTGGGCGAGCTTTCAGGGCCCGGATTGGCCTCATCAGTCACATCCAGACCCGCAGCCACCGATGTTCCACCTGGTTTTTAAAGCCATGGTCATCTTCGAATCCGAAGGACAAATACCACCATGTGTATGACGAGAAAAGTAGTTGGTTTTTTTTTTTGTTTTTTTTGTTCCCGCTACGTTCTGTTTTTTTTCTGGGAACTGGCGGATGATATGAAGATTGTGAGTAGTTGTCAATATTTTTTGGTCATTGTCATTCTCTCTCTCTGTCTCCCTCTATCTGTCGCTGTCTCTCTCTAAACCACCGCTTCTCCCTGTGTGTGTGTGTGTGTGTGTGTGTGTGTGTCTATTTGTCGCTGTCTCTCTCTAAACAACCGCCCCCCAACCCACTTCCCACACTCATCGCTTGGAAGAGTGAAGCGCTAATTAAAGTGAATGAGCGCGTACGTGTCTAAATTACCTTGTTGTGATTTGACGGTCAACCATTGAGAAGAAAATTCAATCCAATCGTTGCCAAGTTGGAAAAAAAATACCACCGGATGCGGAAATACTGTGTTACGATTTGATGGGAAGATAGTGCCAATTCTTATCCCCCAGTCTGTTTGTTTGTTACTCCTCCAGTTTCGATTTGATGGGAAGATAGTGCCAGTTTTGTCTCCCAGTCTGTTTTTGTTACTCGTCCAGTTACGATTTAATGGGAAGATAGTGCTAATTTTTAGCCCAGTATGTTTTCTGTTACTCGTTCAGTCTGCGCTGGCTTCATCTGGGCGTTCGGCAGACCATTACGTTTATCGTCAATCTGGTAGCTCTCTCTCTCTCTCTCTCTCTCTCTCTCTCTCTCTTGTTTTGTGTTGACGCGGTTGAGCGTTTGTTTAGTTTGACAGCCCTGACATGGCCCTGTGCCGTCGGCTGGA
>NC_134901.1:12588013-12593013 GCF_041734735.1 Babylonia areolata
GCTGCCTACATGGCGGGGTAAATAAAAAAACAAAACAAAAATGGTCATACACGTAAAATGTTACATGACTGTCTGAGTGTGTATGTGTGTGCGTCTGAAATCTGATTGAATGACACAGGAAACTAATGATGAGCGCCCAGTGGCAGCCGTCAGTCGACTCTACCTTGGTAGGCAGCCTGTGGTGCAAATGTCCCCGTGTATGTAAAGCGCTTAGAGCTTGGTCTCTGACCAAGGATAGGCGCTATATAAGTATCCACATCAATCAATCAATCTATTTTTTCTGACCTGCGATATCTTCTTTAATTTTGTTTTCTATTACGAACACATCACTATGAATTAATTAACTACCCACCCAACCATAACAGACACCAGACACCAGAAGCGACGTTTCTCTTACCATTATGGCCTCCGCCATCGTCACATGACAAGGGTGAACACTCCAACCCCCACCCCCCATTCCTGCATTCTCTCCCCCTCATTTGCACAAGATCTCAGACAGCTGTGTTCTTCGCACGCTCAGACCACACACTACCCGCTGCCGATAGGATCGGAGACTGTGTGCGAGAACATCCACAGTAGGTTTCTTCTCCGAACATCGACACCTCCCAAAAAACAAAAAAACAAAAAAAAAACAACAAAAAAAACAAAAACAAAAAACAAACCACCACACACACACACACACACACACACACACACACACAACATAACAGCAACCAACCATTATCTTATTGATTTCACATTCGTCAATGTTTGGTTTATGCAGTTTATTTTGTGTTTGTGTAGTAAAGCACAAACTTTTAGTAAAATTTGTTTAAAGACTTGGGCAGGTTGTCCCGACATCTGAAACTTAAATGTTAATATTTCTAGGTTTTGCGTTTTGTTGTTGTTGCTGTTGTTTGTTTGTTTGGTTTTTCAATAAAAACAATAAAACAATGCCTTTCCTCGACGCGGTTATCAGATATTTTTGATTCGTTATTTTTTTTTTAAATTCTTGTTTCCTTTGATATTGCTTGACTGAAGTTATGATATATTGTTTTTGCATCAACCACACACCCCAAGAGGAGCAAAAATAATCACATTTCTTTGAATCTTTGAGATGTGTAGTGGTGGAGGTTGCTCTGTGTATAGTGTTAAATAAATTTAAAAAAAAGGGTCCATCCTCCCTCCCCCACCCTCCCTTCCTCCTCCCTTCCGCTCTCCTTGTGGTGGCTGTCTGTATCGCCTGTATCATTACATCACCGGAAACAGTTTGTTGAGGTTGAACCTGAATGGAAAGGATGGTGGGGCAGGAAGTCAGACAGGCTGACTGGACAGAAAGGATGAAAAAGAAGAGGTAAAAAAAAAAAAAAAATTTAAAAAAAAAGGAAGAAAGAAAAAATAAAGAAGCGCTGTAGACAGGAATATACCTGCAGCCAGTGCAACACTTTTTACGAGTGAGGAGGGAGGGAGAGAGAGAGAGAGACTGGGTGAATTTTATGTAATCAGTTGTATTCTGTTAGCCAAATATAAAGAGAGATAGAAAGAAAAAGAAAAGTTTTTTTTTTCACTTTGCCGTCTGTAAAGAGAGCGCTTGATTAGAATAAAAATGTGTATGTTTGCTTGTGTGCGTGTCTTAGCAACCTATACACCATGTCACTCCTTATCCGAGCGTGTTCTCCCACTGGGCAAATGAACTCTAAACACCAGATTAAGCCACACCCTTTTTGTTTTAATATAAGAGAAAAAAAAAAGCAACACTTTTTAATGGCCTGGGTAGGCACAGAGATGTAGAAGATAAATTATATGAACGCTGTATCAGCGTTCGGTGGATTACAGAAACAAGAACATACCCAGTAATGCACACCCCCGAAAGCGGAGTATGGCTGCCTACATGGCGGGGTAAAAACGGTCATACACGTAAAAGCCCACTGGTGTGCATACGAGGGAACATGGGAGTTGCAGCCCACGGACGAAGAAGAAAAAGAAGAAGAAGATATGAACAAAAAAAAGTTACCGTCTTGTTGATTTCGTATCTGGCCAGTTCCTGACTCACCAGTCCCACCAGCTCCTCCGCCCCACCAGCTCCTCAATTCCACCATATCCTCAGTCCTACTAGCTCCTCATTCCCACCAAATCCTCAATCCTACCAGCTGCTCATTCCCACCAGATCCTCAGTCCTACCAGCTCCTCAGTTCCACCAGATCCTCAGTCCTGCCAGCTTCTCAGTTCCACCAGCTCCTCAGTCCTACCAGCTCCTCAGTCCCACCAGCTCCTCAGTCCTACCAGCTCCTCCATCCTACAGCTCCTCAGTTCCACCAGATCCTCAGTCCCACCAGCTCCTCAGTCCCACCAGATCCTCAGTTCCACCAGATCCTCCGTCCTACCAGATCCTCAGTCCCACCAGCTCCTCAGTTCCACCAGATCCTCAGTCCCACCAACTCCTCAGTTCCACCAGATCCTCAGTCCTACCAGCTCCTCAGTCCCACCAGCTCCTCAGTCCTACCAGCTCCTCCATCCTACAGCTCCTCAGTTCCACCAGCTCCTCAGTTCCACCAGCTCCTCAGTCCCACCAGATCCTCAGTTCCACCAGATCCTCCGTCCTACCAGATCCTCAGTCCCACCAGATCCTCAGTCCCACCAGATCCTCAGTTCCACCAGATCCTCAGTCCTACCAGATCCTCAGTCCCACCAGCTCCTCAGTCCTACCAGCTTCTCCATCCTACAGCTCCTCAGTTCCACCAGATCCTCCGTCCTACCAGATCCTCAGTCCCACCAGATCCTCAGTCCTACCAGATCCTCAGTCCCACCAACTCCTCAGTTCCACCAGATCCTCCGTCCTACCAGATCCTCATTCCCACCAGATCCTCCGTCCTACCAGCTCCTCAGTTCCTCCAGCTCCTTAGTTCCACTAGATCCTCAGTCCTACCAGCCCCTCAGTCACACCAGATCCTCAGTTCCACCAACTCCTCCGTCCTACCAGTTTCTTTACGTCCATGGATGGCCCCACCACCACGATGCCCTGAAAGACAACAGGCGATGCCCAGTTCCTGGCAACCATTAAAGCAGGGTGCCTAGCCTATTTAGTGCAGACAGCCCGTGACAAAAGGTACTAGGACCCAAAACTAATTGGTAGGGAGAAGCACCGAATATGAAACAGTGTCTTTTATGAAACACCGTTCAGACGATGCAAAGGGAGAAAGTTTCGAAAATCTAGCTAAAAGAGGGAAACGTAAGGAAAAGAATCAACGTAAAAAGAAAGAGTGAGAGAGAGGACGGCGGAGGGGAGGGGGGGGGGGGGTTGGAGAGAGAGGCGGTGGGGGGAGGCATGCAAAAACGCTATACAAAAAAATATATACTTTTTTGGAGGATGGGGGTAGGGGGGGGGGGAGGCGTGGCGGGAGGGTGCTGCCCCAGACTTTGGGACATTTTGTTTTCCGTGTTTCGGTGATGATGAATGATGATGATGGTGGGGGTGGGGGTGGGGATGGGGGTGGGGTTGGAGGCGTAACTGACGTTGCTGCTGCTTTGGTGGTCCGGTTTAGGTCTGGGACCGCTTGGCAAGGGCATACTCTTTAACTCACTCAGTACGGCCAGTCCTCTCTTCTCTTCTACACAGACCCCTCGGATGTCCAGTGGGTGTCTGAATGACCCAACCTTTAGCTTCCGTCGTCAGAATTGTGGTATTCTTTGTCAACATTCACGTCTTCAGTTTAAGAGCCTTCCGCTTGCAATATTTTGATGATGGTAATTGGGGTGAAACGCTGTTAACGTCGTCTCTTTCGCCGTTCGTATGGAGAGAGTTAATACTTCATCCCGGCGTCTGCCAGGCTTGGAGAGATACAGACACCTGCAGTGTTGGTCATGAATTCTGAGCAACACTCCCAAAAGACGCACATATGCTATTCGTGAAGTGGGTGACCCTCGGTTTTGTGGTCCCGGTCTTCCTGTCTGAGCTCACAGCGCAGTTACGTCTGGACTGGAACATGTCACGGGCCGAAAACCAACCACGATCGGCTTCGGATCCACTCTGTTTACGCATACCCAGATTCAAAAACTCGACTGTTGGCCGCCGTTCTTTCTCTGTCTCTGGACCTTGCAATTGGAATGAACTTCCTCTTTCGCTTCGTCAAGTCTCCACACTCAGCTCTTTCAAGTCTGGCCTTAAAACCCACCTCTTCCCAAAATAGCCTCCCTTGCCTGCCTCTTCCTTGTCTTTGGTTTCTGCAGTTTTAGAGTTATGCATGCGTGTGAATGACTGGTGCAAAAGCGCTTTGATTTGTCTCTGCACGAGAATCAGCGCTATATAAATACCATTATCATTATTATAACCAACCAACCAAACAAACAGTGACAACAACAAAAACCCATCTCTGACGGGGCTGGAACCTGTGTCCTTCCAGTCGTCGACAGTCTGAGACGCTAACCACTTCGCCACGGCGGCTGGTGAAAGAATAATCATGTTTCTAGCTTGGGCACACTGTCTGTATCAGTGTGAAAGTCTTGCCTGTGTGACATGTGTGGAAAGAGAGATAGACAGAGAGAGGAATACACAAAGAGAGAGAGACAGAGAGAGAGAGAGAGAGAGGGGGGGGAACAACAGGCAGGGTAAAGTAAAAGGTGAAAAAAAAAACACAAACAAAAAACACGCCTAACCAGTGGGCACTGAGTATGACGGCTTCCCAGCAGGTGCAGAGAGACAGACATGCAGACAGACAGACAGAGAGGGGGTAGGGGATAGTTCAGTTGGTGAGGGCAATGGATGAGAAAGAGAGAGAGAGAAAGAGGGTGGGGGGGGGGGGGAAGATGGTGGGGACCTGGGGTGGGGAAGAGAGAGAGACAGAGAGAATAGTTCAGCTGGTGGGGGGGACGAGGGAGGAAGAGAGACAGATATTTAGACACATAGATAGAGAAAGACGGAGGGAATAGTTGGTGGGGGCCATGGGGTGAGGGAGAGAGAAGAAGAAGATCCCCCTCTCCTCTCCTCTTCTTCGATCCCCCCCCCCCACCCCCCCCCCCCCACC
>NC_134901.1:12598013-12608013 GCF_041734735.1 Babylonia areolata
GAGATAAAAGATTGAAAATGGTTCGAGTGTATATTTAAGAAAAATTAGCATCAGCTCCGTGAAACGTTGAATGATTGTAGTTTACATTTGTACGGGAGGTTTGGTCTATAGTAGGCCTGAAAGCTTTTCTGTGATTTATTTCGTTTCTGTCACGTTATTTGTAGTTGTCCTGAGTACCTAGGTTCGTGCAGACGACAATCCAATCTGATTTCAATACTTTACTGGTTGGTTTTCGGCGACGCTGACTAACCATGTCGAGGTACTCATATATGGATCTGTCTTCTCCTTCTCCTCTTCCTCCTCCTCCTTTTGTCAGTTGCTGTTGTTGTTGTTTTTGTTGTTTTTTTTTTTTGTTTTTTGTTGGGTTTTGGGTTTTTTTTCCAGCTCATTTCTGTGAGTGTTGTTTTTTGTATTATATATTATTGTATTACTTTTTGCAACAACATATTTTTTCCTGTGAAATTTACGCTGTTTTTCCTAGAGGATAGTGCGATGCAACAGTGCCGGATCATCCATACTGTCTTTTCTTTTCTTGACTGCAAAACATATTTATTTTAAAATAAATAAATAAAAATAAAAAGTTGACAGGGACAATCCTTTTTGTTCCTGAGCGTTTTTTACGTGCTTTGATTGCGTACTGTACACGGGACCTCAGTTTATCGTCTCAAGCAAATGCCTATGTCGGCAAATACATAAGTACCCATGTAGAGGTATAGTACTCTGAATATAACTGCCTCATCCACCTTCTTTTGTGATGTGCGGTTCCCAGGGGTTGTCTTTCATGTGTATTGCTGCGGTACAAGCAGTGAGTTGGACCTTCACAGTGTGTGCATTTTACAGGGTGAAGGTAGGGGTGTCTTCGTTAATTACAAAACAAAAAATAGTTTAAAAAAAGAAATTAAAATAGAATGTGAAAAAATGAATAGATAACTTGTATATGATTAACAACCTGGAATTATTTTTAAGGAAGGAAAGAAAAACCAGATCATGTAAGGCGTTATGGAGTATATGCCATACCTAATCGATAAGGGTCAGACCGTATACATTTATAGAGTATTTGATAATATTTCACAGGGGACACCACTATCGCATGTTAAAAAAACAACTATTCCTTAGGAAAATATTTTTCAGTGTTACCACGTTCTCTCCAACAGCCCATGACTAAATTTCGACTTTCGAATCATAAAGTCGGTTTCAACAGGATAGACTGCTAACAGTACCTAGACAATTTAAAAAATGTATACTTTGTAATATAAATGAAATCGGTGATGAATTTCATTATATATCCAACTCTTCGTTCCCAGTCGTTTAAAAAAAAAAAATCAGCTCGGTAGCAGTAAATAAATAACTTCCAACACGATCCAACTGCTCTAAGACTTAAAAGCTTGAATAAAAACTGTTCAGACTGTTCAACTGTTGTTGTTGTTGGTGGTGGTGGTGGTGTAGGCGATGGCTTCGGGATCGAAGATATTCGTGAAGGTCGTATCAGTTGATTCCTCTTCGTGCGCAAGCACGCTGAAGGCTGATGATAAGTCCCACTCGAGATTTTCCGCATCAGCTGCAGGTCAGTGTCTGGTCTGTGGTGTGTTCTGTTTGTCACCTTTTTTTTTCCACCTTGTCCTCTTCTCCACACTGTCACGACGGCTTGCCTCGAAGGTGCTGGCGGCTTGGTGGATGGTGTGACGCCAGGCTTGCCTCGAAGGTGCTGGCGGCTTGGTGGATGGTGTGACGCCAGGCTTGCCTCGAAGGTGCTGGCGGCTTGGTGGATGGTGTGACGCCAGGCTTGCCTCGAAGGTGCTGGCGGCTTGGTGGATGGTGTGACGCCAGGCTTGCCTCGAAGGTGCTGGCGGCTTGGTGGATGGTGTGATGCCAGGCACTTCGGTTAGTGGCTTTTGCATTTCTTTCCTATTCTTAAGTTAATTATATTTTTTTTTAAAACAAAAAAACTTTCACCGCCAGTCAGTTTAGAGTGCAAATTAACCTTGTGCAAGAACCACAGAAAAGAAGGTGTCTAAGAATAGCTGGGGGATTCCCCGGTGATGTGTAGAAAAAACAAAAGGGCCAATCGTACCACTGAAAATTAAGAGCATTAGGTTAATGCACAAAAGGCCCATCATCTGGTTGCATTTCAGTGACATGGGTGCTTTACCTAGCTGGTGCCGAAATGCGACCATGGCGGTGAAAGGGACCTTTTAACACAATAGTTACCACCCCGGCGTTTCTGTGGAAGTCATGCATAGGCAGAGGGTTGATGTTAAGGTTTATAGGGCCATTTTCGGTGTGTCCTTTTTTGACTCACTTGTGTAAATAAAGTGAGTCTATGTTTTAACCCGGTGTTCGGTTGTCTGTGTGTGTGTGTGTGTGTGTGTGTGTGTGTGTGTGTGTGTGTGTGTGTGTGTGTGTGTGTGTCTGTGTGTCCGTGATAAACTTTAACATTGACATTTTCTCTGCAAATATTTTGTCAGTTGACACCAAATTAGGCATAAAAATAGGAAAAATTCAGTTCTTTCCAGTCATCTTGTTTAAAACAATATTGCACCTGTGGGATGGGCACAAAAAAATAAAAAAGAAGCCTAATTATATGCAAACTACATTTACTGTTATATTTATATTTTTTGTATTCTCTAAACTTGGCACTTTGACCTCTTATTCTGACACAACAACAAGAGGAGTCATTATTATCATTTTTTGTTCAAACAGGAACTTCTTTTTCTAAGCATGGAATTTTTATTTATTTTGCAAACGTTTTGGTGCAGATAGTAAAAAAGGGAAATTACTCTGTAATTAATGCTAGGGGACTTAATTTATCACAAGTGAGTCTTGAAGGCCTTGCCTCTCTTGTCTTTTTTTTTCATACTGCTTTCGGGGTTCTTCTCTGTTACGATGGCCAGCTGACAGCTCCGCGCACACGACGATCTTTTGTAGATGGTGTCTTGTACAGCGCAGCTGTGGGTCTTCATCAGGATGGCCTCGATGCTGCGGAATTCAGCTTTACTGAGGACCTCAGCATTGGTCATGTAGTTACTCCCCCAATGGGTCTATCCTTGTCATAAAGCATATACATTATTCACATCGTCCATGTTACTTCAAGTAGGAATCAACCAATCATCTAACAGAAGTATCAAAATACTCTCTCTCTCTCTCTCTCTCTCTCTCTCTCTCTCTCTCTCTGTGTGTGTGTGTGTGTGTGTGTGTGTGTGTGTGTGTGTGTGTGTGTGTGTAACAGTGCCTTTGTAAAAATAAAAAATAAAAAAAATAAAAAACCCGCAGAAATATGAATGAGAATCGATGTGTGCAAAACAAGACTACGCACGATACAATGGTTGCAGGTTAAGAAATACAACACACCTAATCGATTAGGGTCAGGCCATCAGCATTTTTTTTTTGTTTATAAAGGATTAGGGGTGGGTTGGTGGGGGTGCAGGGGGGTGGGGGTGGGGGCAGCGGGTAGGGGGTAATGCGATGTTCAGTGGCGCGTGTTCTCTGCTTGTACAAACTGATGACTTGAGGGTTGCGCTTGGGAAACGACTGACAACAAAAACGACACGATCTTCCAAGCCCCAATAATTTGACGTGACAGGGGAGGAAAAAAACAAAAAAACACTGCTGTTTCCAGACATTCCAGCGTCCACGGCTTCACACTTTACAGGTCTGTGGGGGCTCTTTTAGGGGAGTGAAAACTGACAGTTCTGGAACTCGCCCTAAATGATTAGACGGCACAATGTAATGGGATGGATTTACCCCTCTCACGTTTTCCTTCACCCCCACCCCCATACTGGGATACCATGAAAAACCACTCCTGTGGATTAGATCAAAGTGACGGGTGGTGGTGGTGGTGGTGTGTGTGTGTGGGGGGGGGGGGGGGGGGGGGGGGGGTGCGGGTGGGGGAAGGGTAAATCAGGGAGACTATATAAACACCCCCGTGGATTAAGTCAAAGGGGCGGTGGTGAGAGTGGTGGGTTTTTTTTTACTCACTTGTGTAAACAAAGTGAGTCTATGTTTTAGCCCGGTGTTCGGTTGTCTGTGTGTGTGTGTGTGTGTGTGTGTGTGTGTGTGTGTGTATGTGTGTGTGTGTCCGTGTGTGTGTGTGTGTGTGTCCGTGTATCTGTGTGTCCGTGGTAAACTTTAACATTGACATTTTCTCTGCAAATACTTTGTCAGTTGACACCAAATTTGGCATACAAATAGGAAAAATTCAGTTCTTTCCAATCATCTTGTTTAAAACAATATTGCACCTCTGGGATGGGCACAAAAAATAAAAAAGAAGCCTAATTATATGCAAACTGCATTTACTGTTATATTTATATTTTTTGTATTCTCTAAACCTGGCATTTTGACCTCTTATTCTGACACAACAACAAGAGCTTCTTTTGCAAAGCATGGAATTTTTATTTATTTTGCAAACGTTTGGTGCAGATAGTAAAAAAGGGAAATTACTCTGTAATTAATGCTAGGGGACTTAATTCATCACAAGTGAGTCTTGAAGGCCTTGCCTCTCTTGTTGTATTTGTAATTCTTTTTATCACAACAGACTTCTCTGTGTGAAATTCGGGCCGCTCTCCCCAGGGAGAGCGCGTCGCTACCCTACACTGCCACCCTTTTTTTAAAATTTTATTTTTTTAAATATTTTTTCCGGCCTGCAGTTTTATTTGTCTTTTCCTATCGAAGAGGATTTTTCTACAGAATTATGCCAGGAGCAACCCTTTTGTTGCCGTGGGTTCTTTTACGTGCGCTAAGTGCATGCTGCACACGGGACCTCGGTTTAACGTCTCATCCGAATGACTAGCGTCCAGACCACCACTCAAGGTCTAGTGGAGGGGGAGAAAATATCGGCGGCTGAGCCGTAATTCGAACCAGCGCGCTCAGATTCTCTCGCTTCCTAGGCGGACGCGTTACCTCTAGGCCAACACTCTCCTGGGGGAAGGGGTTGGGGGGGGGGGGGGGGGGGCGTAATTGTAATACGCTACACCGGTAGTGGACGGTACATCAGGAAACGACAAGTCACGTACTAACTGATGCGTCTTTTAACTCACTCAGTACGGCCAGTCCTCTCTTCTCCTCTACACAGACCCCTCGGATGTCCAGTGGGTGTCTGAATGACCCAACCTTTAGCTTCCGTCGTCAGAACTGTGGTATTCTTTGTCAACATTCACCTCTTCAGTATAAGAGCCTTCTGCTTGCAATATTTTGATGATGGTAATTGGGCTGAAACGCTGTTAACGTCGTCTCTTTCGCCGTTCGTATGGAGAGAGTTAAAACCTTTTTTTCTTTTTCCAGTCGCCTGAAATAAGAGCGTTATCTGATTCTGCTGGACCACGATGTGTTACTCGCGGTGGATCAGATGAAGTTCAAAGCTTTGTCTGGCAATACAAACATGTCTGATGTCTGTGTATGTGTGTGTGCGAGACTGATATAAATCTTTGTACAGAAAGTGTCCGCGCGCGCGCGTGTTTGTGGTGTGTGGGGTGGGGAGTGCGTGTCTGAGGGGGTGTAGGTGTGTGTGTGTGTGTGTCGGGTGGGGATGAGGTGGTGAGGGGGGTGTTTGTGACTTGTGTGTGTGTGTGGGGGGGGGGGGTATGGGGGGGGGCATGGGGGGAATGCGTGTCTGAGGGAGTGTAGGTATGTGTGTGTGTGTGTGTGTGTGTGTGTGTGTGGTGTGGTGTGGTGTGGTGTGTGGTGTTGTGTGTGTGTGTGTGTGTGTGTGTGTGTGTGTGTGTGTGTGGCTTGTGTGTGTTTCTGTGTGGTGTGTGGTGTGGTGAGGTGTGGTGTGTGTGTGTGTGTGTGTGTGTGTGTGTGTGTGTGTGTGTGTGAGAGAGAGAGAAAGAGTGTGTGTGTGTGTGTGTGCGTGCGTGTGCGTGTGTGTGTATGTGCCTGATAGAGGAGATATAAAAAAAGAAAAGTATGATAAAAACAAAATAAAATTCAACAAAAACGTCCATCAAGGGATACGACAGGCACTTCCGGATCAAACCACACAGACCCCGAATCGGAAACAGATGGCACTAACGACAGGCTATACATCCATACAGAGAGAGAGAGAGAGTGGGGAAGGGAGAGAAATGAAAGAAAGAGAGAGAGAGAGAAGGGGGTGGGGAGAGAGAAAGAGGCAGAGAGAGAAAGAGAGACGCTTTTGAGGCTTTGATATTTTATTGTCATTACCTGCATAGGTCTATTGACGAGGGGGTGATAGGGATAAGTCTTATGTCACCACAAATACCATACCACACTCTGCTTAACCCATCAAAACAAAACAAAACATGCAAACAAAGAAAAACAAAACAGCTTTTATCGAAATACAGCATCCTCACAATAGGGAAGCGACAAACATTAAAAAAAAGAAAGAATCAAAAACAAAAACAAAAAAAGACCAAAACACCATTACTCGACCATCCATTCTATTAACGATATTGTTCAATGTCTACCTTATTATGTGTTTTGTGTGTGTGTGGCTGTGTGTGTGTGTGTGTGTGTGTGTGTGTGCGCGCGCGAAGGGGTGTAGGTGTGTGTGTGTGTGTGTGTGTGTGTGTGTGTGTGTGTGTGTGCGTGTGTGTGTGCGTGTGTGTGTGTGTGTCTGTGTGTGTGTGTGTGTGTGTGTGTGTGTAGCCTACGTATTCAGTTACATATACACGTGTTGCGTCAAACCTGGGGGAGAGGGGGGTAGTGGGGGGAGGGGGCAGGTGGGGGGGGGGGGAGGCAGGGGGAGGCGTTTCTCTGTTCGTCGGGTGAATCATGTGCATTGATTGTAGTACTTCGTGTGTGTTCGCACAGGGATGTGAGATCAATCTGAACTTTCGGTCTTGTCTGTTTTTTTAATTGTTTGTTTGTTTGTTTGTTTTGGGATACTGATTATATTCTGAGCATCTCTCTGTGTTCCAGTGTCCATGTTTGTGTCTCTCTGTATCTGTATGTCACTGTCTCTCTTTCACTACTCTCTTGCTCGCACTTTCTGTTTGTCTGTCTCCATATGTCTCTTTGTAATATGTACACACACACACACACACACACACACACACACACACACAGAGACACAGACGCACACACGCACACACGCACACACAGATACAGATACATTCATATGCGTGCGTACATACACACTTAGAATGAACAGAATGATGTGGACATTTGAAGACAGAAAGATAGAAATGAAAAGAAAAAAAAACTACTTTCCAAATATGTACGTCTAATGACTATCGGGTATGAATGAGAGATACAGAGACAGACAGAGAGACAGAGACAGAGAGACAGAGACAGAGAGAGACAGACAGAGACAGAGAGACAGAGACAAAGAGAGACAGAGGGAGACAGAGAGAGCATACGACGCAGATACTTTTTAGTAGGCCAGAAAAACACGATTTATGTGTTTTGCGGTAATGGGATATTTGAGTGCGTCCCATGCGCTGAATTGGTGAGTTCTTCGGCAATACGATATTCCAATAGGGACTGTCCAATCAGTGCAGACTGATGACGTCAGCGCGGCGTTGACCAACCATCTGTCGATATTTCATCGTCAACATTATAAACAGATTGGATATTTGGGAGACAAATAACATAACACAACGGACATGTAGAAAAGATGATACACAAATATACCACCAAAAAAAAGTGAAATAAAATATGTTTTCTGTCACTGAAAAGATAAGGAAAAACATCAAAGAATACAGATAAATATTCAAGGTCAACAACATGTATAGCACAAATATAAACGCTGATTTAATAATAATAATAATGGATACTTGTATAGCACACTATCCAGAAATCTGCTCTAGGTGCTTTACAAAAACGCTTTTGTTAACATAAAACATATCTATGTTACATACACACACCAAAATGTGACTACACACACACGCACACGCACACACACACGCGCACACACACACACACACACACACACTGCATACATATATTTTAACATACATGTGTATCTAACAGCTACCTTAACACGTACACACACATAGGCAGGCACAAACTTACATAAACACACGCACACACAATACACATTCAAAAAATGCATGTAGTTATGTACACATACATATGTACACACACATAGTCAAGCACAGCTAACGAAAAGGAAGTGGACCTGCCACAATTGAACTTATTGCTGAGGGAAAAGGTGATTTGTTGAAGCATGTTGCTTTTCAGAACTGAAACAAGGATCTACGCGGGAAACACGGGAAACCAGGGCTATTCTGTGAGCAGAGTTTTGAATAATTGTAGGTATACCATTTAGCGAAAACTCAGTCAGTTTTTAGTTTAACAAAGCAATACTGGGAGGCACAGCTTTTGTGTTAGTGACAAACGTTTTATCGTACACTTTTTTGTCATTCATTTTTTTCACCGAATTTGTCCATTCCTACCCATTTTCTTCGCATTTTTCACCACTCTATCTGGGTTTGCCGTAACCTAATCGGTCAGGCGTTGGACATGATTATGTGTTCACCAGTGTTCAAAGTTCGAGGCCCCATTTTGGGCATGATGTTGTAGTCTTTGATTGATTGATTGATAAGGATACTTATATAGCGCGTATCCTCGGTCAGAGACCAAGCTCTAAGCGCTTTACAAACGCTGAGTCATTTACACAACAGGCTGCCTACCTGGGTAGAGCCGACTGACGGCTGCCATTGGGTGCTCATCATGAGAGAGAGAGAGAGAGAGAGAGAGAGAGAGACAGAGAGACAGAGAGAGACAGACAGAGAGACAGAGAGAGACAGAGAGAGACAGAGAACAGTTCCTCCCACCTGAGGCATTGTTTAACTCCCAGAAACAAGGATGGACAAACTTTTTTCTTGACTTGATAACTTTGATTTGATTATCACTTTCACTCAACACAATAGAATTTTAAATCGTCTTTTTTGTTCTTTTTTTTTTCGTTCTTTTCTTTTCTTTTTTTGTGTGCAGAGAACTGTCAGGATTAATTAATGGCGTGGGCCTTGGAATTAGATTTAGCCGTCTGTCTTTGCTATTAATCTGTCCACTCCTCTGTCTATCTCTGTGCATGTCTGTCTGCCTGTCTGTCTCTCTCTGTCTCTCTTTCTTTCTCTTTCTCTCTCTCTGTCTCTGTCTCTCTATCTGTGTGTGTGTGTGTGTGTGTGTGTGTGTGTGTGTGTGTGTGTGTGTGTGTGAGGCTTGCCCCATCTCTTAAATAGATTATCGTTCTCATTCTGACAGTCCATCTGTCTTGTCTGTCTGTCTGTTCGTCCGTCCGTCTATATGTCTGTCTCTGCGTCTGTTGTTGTTTTTTTCCGGCTGTCTGTCTGTTAGTCCTTCCGTCTGTCAGTGGGTTCGTTTCTCCTTCTGGCAGAATGGTTAAGACGCTAATCTGCAAACACAGAGAGTCCGTGAGAGTCTGGGTTCCAATCCCGCTTTCGCTCTTTCTCCCAAGTTTGACTGGAAAATCAAAGTGAGCGTCTACTCTTTCGGATGAAACGATAAAACCGAGGTCCCATGTGCCGCACGCTAATGGCGCACTGAAACAGAAGCCATGGCAACGAGCCCATGGCAAATTTTGCAGCCGAAATTCCACTCTGATAGATAGACACACATATACATATATATATATATGCATGCATCCTCAGGCCTGACCAAGCACGTTGGGTTATGCTGCTGGTCAGGCATCTCTGCATAGCAGATGTGGTGTAGTGTATATGGATTTGTCTGAACGCAGTGACTGCTCTTTGAGAAATTGAAACTGAAACCTCTTCTTCTTCTTTTTCTTCTTCTCCTTCTTCTTCTTCTTCTTCTTCTTCGTCGTCGTCGTCGTCGTCGTCGTCGTCTTCTTCTTCTTCCTCTATCCCGTCGTCTCAAGACCGTAGGGACATCACTGGTGACATCATAATCAGTTCTCTCCATTTCTTGCACTTTCCGCGTCTCTCTCTCTCTCTCTCTCTCTCTCTCTCTCTCTCTCTCTCTCTCTCTCTCTCTCTCTCTCCCTCTCTCTCTCTCTCTCTCTCTCTCTCTCTCTCTCTGGGTGTTGCTCAAGTCTCAAGCCTACATGCCCAGTCTG
>NC_134901.1:12613013-12623013 GCF_041734735.1 Babylonia areolata
AGAACAGGGGACAGCACTGTACCTTGGGGTGCACCAGTAGAAGTAGATTTTAGAGAAGAGTGGGCAGAATGAAAGCGGACGGACTGAGTTCTATTGAGAAGAAAACTTATTATCCAAAGAGTAAGCTTCGGATCAACATCCATGCCTAGCAGTTTGAGGGCAAGGAGATGAGGTTGTATTGTGTTTATTTAACTCACTCAGTACGGCCAGTCCTCTCTTCTCCGCTACACAGACCCCTCGGATGTCCAGTGGGTGTCTGAATGACCCAACCTTTAGTTTCCGTCGTCAGAAGTGTGGTATTCTTTGTCAACATTCACGTCTTCAGTATAAGAGCCTTCCGCTTGCAATATTTTGATGATGGTAATTGGGGTGAAACGCTGTTAACGTCGTCTCTTTCGCCGTTCGTATGGAAAGAGTTAAATCATAAACAAATCAAATGCCATCAGTAAGAATGTGACCCAATAGCTTGCTTGTCTCTTCTACGCACTTCATCATTTGTGATGTGCTCGCTGTATGTGATGCACATCAGTCTGATCTTTGACCTGAGCGTGATGTTGCTGTCTCTACGGTTGGGCCTCAGGGTTGTCAGCACTGTTGTTGTCTGAGCTCTGGCCATTCCATTTTGGAACCTGTCCATTTTCACCTGTCATCCACATCACTACGTCTCTGGATGGTTGTATTGTTTTGCAATACTCTTTTTCTCACAACAGATTTCTCTGCGTGAAAGTCGGGTGCTGCTCTCCCCAGGGAGAGCGCGTCGTTACACTGAGAGTGCCACCCTTTTTGTTGCTGTTGACGGGCGCAATAGCCGAATGGTTAAAGCTTTGGACATTAAATCTGAGGGTCCCGGGTTCGAATCACGGTGACGGCGCCTGGTGGGTAAAGGGTGGAGATTTTTACGATCTCCCAGGTCAACATATGTGCAGACCTGCTAGTGCCTTCGTGTGTATATGCAAGCAGAAGATCAAATACGCACGTTAAAGATCCTGTAATCTATGTCAGCATTCGGTGGGTTATGGAAACAAGAACATACCCAGCATGCACACCCCCGAAAACGGAGTGTGGCTGCCTACATGGCGGGGAAAAAACGGTCATACACGTAAAAGCCCACTCGTGTGCATACGAGAAGAAGAAGAAGTTGCTGTTGTTGTTGTTTCTGCCTGCAATTTTGTTTGTTTTCCTATCGAAGATGATTTTTGTACAAAATTTTGCCAGAGACAACCTTTTGCTGCCGTGCGTTCTCTTGCGTGCGCTAAGAACATGTTATACACAGGACCTCGGTTTATCGTCTCATTTAAATGACAAGCGTCCAGACCACCACTTAAGGTCTAGTGGAGGGGGAGAAAATACTGGCGACTGTGCCAGGATTCGAACCAGTGCGCTCAGGTTCTCTCGCTTCCAAGGCGACGCGTTACCACTGGGCCACCTGGCTCAGTCATGTAGCGCGAGTGCGTGATCGCCGGAGTCCCAAGGGTCTTCTTACCGATAACTGAATCAGGGAACACGTCCCACAGGCAGACTCAAAATGAACTATAAAATCGTCTGCTGGAGTGATCTGAAGTCTTTGATCGTCGACCTGAACATCTGGGAAGCTGTGGCCTCATAACGGTCGGTCGGCAGAGAGGCAGACGGTGCAGAAAAGCCTTTCCAAGTTCATAGTCTCTTGATGATGATGATGATGAATTTTGTTTAATGTCCCGTCACACATACTGGCGGTTGTAGACATTTTCTTAGAGTATCGATTCAAAAGACAACAAAAAACATTTGAGTGTTATCGATTAGGAGAGGATTTGGGGAGGGGAAAGAATGGTGATTTGTGGGGGATGACTGGGTAGATGTAGGATGGAATTTGAAATGAATATTAAGGTTCATTGACATAAAGTTACTTGATAGACTTCGTAAAAAGAGAAGTCTGTAAACTATGCAGCACACCACAGCCTCTTGCCCGCATTCCGAGGAAAGGTTTGCCACTCACTGTCTAAACATAGATGGATAGCTCATTGTCCAGGAAAGCTGAAGCCAACAGGACGCCTTACTGCCTCTCGTATGCGGTTGTCAGTCCGTTGAGAAGTCGTATGCTAACTGGTAGTGGGTTCTGAACTGTAACCGTGTATCTTCGATGAAATCGTGTTATGCTTGCCCCCACGACATGCCAAATGTTGTGTCTTGATTGATATCTGCCACCGGTTTAGTTACCAAAGTTATTATAGGAAGCAGTGCAGTGACACGTAGCGCAAACTTGCTGTGGAGGCACACACATGAATGTCATCTTTTACTTACGCCGCGAGCAAGTGAAAGCTTGCTGTGAAGCAGTCATTGTAGTTAGCTGAGCGCTCGGCTACATAATTATATGAAGTTACCGCTTCGCGCTGTACTGATACGAGTAGCAAAATGGCTGACTGAACACTTCCGCTGGCTTCAGTTAGCAGAGGGGCTCAAAGAAGGCATGCGCTATCCTCGTATTTTAGATCAGTGACTGCCACTCTCGTTGTCGTGGCCTGTTGAGCCACACACAGAGTGTGTCAATCACTACCCACAGCACGGCCCTCTGGGTCTCCCGAGACTGACCGATGCATGTCTGTCACTGTGTCTCGCACCCACATGTTCTAAAACCACGAAAATAGGGTGCACAGCACTCTGCTAGTATATCGGTCATAATTATGATACCGAATAGTCTTTTTTGTTTCACGTGGCTTTTGTTGCATTGAAGTCTCCAGTTTGCATCTTGGTCTAAAAACGTTTAAAAACATGAAGAACAGAAAATATATTCGCAGTTTGTAAATGTCGCCAAGCAAGAAGGATAATGGCAATTTATATGAAATGGAAAAAAAATCTTACCAACGATGTTGATATCACGTGTTACAAGCTAAAACAGTTGTGTGTGTGTGTGTGTGTGTGTGTGTGTGTGTGTGTGTGTGTGTGTGTGTGTGTGTGTGTGTGTGTGTGTGTGTGTGTGTGTGTGTGTGTGTGTGTGTGTGTGTGATTTGGGATTTTGCTGTATAACATTTTATTTTTAGAGTTTATGTATGATGACTGTGTTGCCTGAGTCGACTGCATTTTTTTTTTTTTAATCAAGCTCAGATAAAGCTTCATTAATTTTTCTGGGCATGGTTTTCTCCCTTTGCTGCTCTGACTCCTCTCTTTCAGTTGATGTTGCCTCGCTCTCCCGCTGCTCTATTCACCATGTCGAGTTTCACTCACACTTGATTTTTTTCCGCTCGGTGTTTCATTCGACTCTGTGTCTGCACATCCTTTTTTTAATTGCTGTCAGTTTGCTTATTCATTTGTTTATGTATTTATTCATTTATCCATTTATTTATTCATTTGTGTATCTATTTATCCATGAATTTAATTATGTATCCATTATACATTTCTTCTTCTTCTTTTTTTTTCAAGGCCTGACTAAGCGCGTTGGGTGAGGCTGCTGGTCAGGCATCTACTTCGCAAATGTGGTGTAGCGTATATGGATCTGTCCAAACGCAGTGACGCCTTCTTGAGAAACTGAAACTGAAACTGAACTCAACTGAGCTGCCGTCATTTCAGCGATCCTGCTGAGCACTGACGTCCGGTGTAACGACCCTCAAACTACCCCCCCCCCACTCCTTTACCCCCCCCCCCCCGCCCCCCCTCTACACACACACACACCACCCCCTACTCAGCCAGAATGACCATCTCAGAAATACGGGGGAAATGTGGACTCCTGGGAGTCACTCCTGTTTGACATACATCGGACCGGGGTTTAATATGGAATGGCCAGATTTGATACTGAGGGTAACAAAACAAAAATTTTAAAAAATTTAAAAAAAACCCAAAAAAACCAACTAACAGGGGCTATGTATAAACAGGCTGCTACGCCGGTTCTATCGTCTTGTATTTTCGCAGGGTGACGTGACATTACACTGTTTTCCACGTAAACACTTGAGTTCTTTTGTTGTTTATTTTGTTGTTGTTGTTGTTGTTGTTGTTTTCCCCCAAAAACTGACGAAACCGGTTGAGCAATGTTGTTGCAGAAATCTTGTCAACGTCGAGCAGTGTTGTGTGCCGCGCGATGGAACGACCACGGTTGATTGCGGGAAAAAAAAAAATACAAGAAGAATGAAAGAATGAAAAGCGTTGATGAGTCTGTGACAGGCCGAGTGCCGTGCGGTATAGTGTGGTTCAGAATGAAAACCAGGGTGAAGTCCAGATGGCTGCTTTTCAATGTGTGTGTGTGTGTGTGTGTGTGTGTGTGTGTGTGTGTGTTGGTGTGTGTGTGTGTGTGTGTGTGTGTGTGTGTGTGTGTGTGTGTGTGCGTGCGTGCGCATCCTTCACCGTTTCAGTTTACTCGTCATCTTTTGGCTTTGGGAATTACTAAAAAAAAAAAAAAAAAAAAAAGCTAACTATCCTGATCACTGTTCTAATTTCGAAGCCGACTTGCCTTTCTGTCAGCAGCGTTGCTCAGTTGTTTTTTGTTGGGGTTTTTTTGTGTGTTTTTTTTGTCTGTTGTGGCGTGGCTCACGTGACAAGAGCGGCCCCATTCATTGGCTTATACCAAAAGTGTTCCCTCTCTTTCCCCCCGTGCGCCTCCTCCCCTCCAGCAACAACAACAACAACAACAACCCCTTAAAACAACAAGAAACAACAACATTTTTTTTGCGCTTCCCCATCATCGGCACCGTTTCAGTGGCATTACTCCCACGCCGTTCATTCATTCCCCCCCCCCCACCCCTACCCCCTTACACGGCCACACCCGGGTTCGTCCGTCTCAGTCCCAGCGGCGGAAGTCCGCAGGGAAGAACCATGGATGTTAGGTGGCCAGGAGGCCACACACCCGCGGCCAACAATAAACATTAACCTACAAAATAATGTCCTGTAAAAGATAAGAGTAAAATAAATGTAAACAAAAGAATGAATAAAACAACAACAACAACAACAACAAAAGGAACAAAGCCCGACACTCAAAACAGCTAGCAAAGGAAGGGGTTTCAGAAAATAATTATCACGTTGAGAACAAAAAAATAAATAAAATAAATAAATAAAAAAGACAGAAAACACCAGTTTTCTTTTTTTTCATTTTTTAATTAAGGAAGTCGACATGAAAGAAAACAGAGACTTGCTTTCTCCTTGTTGATATGTGGCCTTTTTTTTTTTAAGGGTCTTAATACGTACCCCCCCCCCCCCCCCCCCCACACACACACACACACACAGCAGTAAGGAAATAATTATTGTCGTGTGACGGCCTAGAGTGATGGCGTAGAGGTAACGCGTCCGCCTAGGAAGCGAGAGAATCTGAGCGCGCTGGTTCGAATCACGGCTTAGCCGCCGATATTTTCTCCCCCTCCACTAGACCTTGAGTGGTGATCTGGACGCTAGTCATTCGGATGAGACGATAAACCGAGGTCCCGTGTGCTAGCATGCATTTAGCGCACGTAAAAGAACCCACGGCAACAAAAGGGTTGTTCCTGGCAAAATTCTATAGAAAAATCCACTTCGATAGGAAAAACAAATAAAACTACAGGCAGGAAAAAATACCCCCCCCAAAAATGGGTGGCGCTGTAGTGTAGCGACGCGCTGTCCCTGGGGAGAGCAGCCCGAATTTCACACAGAGAAATCTGATGTGATAGAAAGATAGATATACAAATAAAAAGTACATGAGCCTCGATGGGGCTAGCTCGCGCAACGGGGAGTCCACGATAAGAGCAATGGCGCGTCGCAAATAAGCCTGATGAGGCAAATTGTGAAACAAAACATAACAAAGCAAACACACAAACCAACCAACAAACAAACAAAAAAACAAACAAACCAAAAAAAAAACAAAAAAAACCTCTCACTGTGTTTTCATTCTTGTCGGCGCTGATGGTAAGGGATCAGCATTCTTTGATGTGCGGGGGTTTTTTTGTTTGTTTTGATTTTTTTGTGTGTGTCTTTCTGTCTGTCTGTCTCTGTCTCTCTCTTGCTCTCTCTCTCTCTGTCTCTCCCTGTGTGTCTCTCTGTCTCTCCTTGTGTGTGTGCGTCTCTCCCTGTGTGTCTCTCTCTGTCTCTCCTTGTGTGTGTCTCTCTGTGTCTCTCCCTGTGTGTCTCTCTGTCTCTCCTTGTGTGTGTCTCTCTGTGTCTCTCCCTGTGTGTCTCTCTCTGTCTCTCCCTGTGTGTGTCTCTCTGTGTCTCCATGTGTGTCTCTCTGTCTCTCCCTGTGTGTGTCTCTCTGTCTCTCCCTGTGTGTGTCTCTCTGTCTCTCCTTGTGTGTGTCTCTCTGTCTCTCCCTGTGTGTGTCTCTCTCTGTCTCTCCCTGTGTGTCTCTCTCTGTCTCTCCCTGTGTGTGTCTCTCTGTGTCTCTCCCTGTGTCTCTCCTTGTGTGTGTCTCTCTGTCTCTCCCTGTGTGTGTCTCTCTGTGTCTCTCCCTGTGTCTCTCTGTCTCTCCTTGTGTGTGTCTCTCTGTCTCTCCCTGTGTGTGTCTCTCTGTGTCTCTCCCTGTGTGTGTCTCTCTGTCTCTCCCTGTGTGTCTCTCTGTGTCTCTCCCTGTGTCTCTCTGTCTCTCCTTGTGTGTGTCTCTCTGTCTCTCCCTGTGTGTGTCTCTCTGTGTCTCTCCCTGTGTGTCTCTCTGTCTCTCCCTGTGTGTGTCTCTCTGTGTCTCTCCCTGTGTGTCTCTCTGTCTCTCCTTGTGTGTGTCTCTCTGTCTCTCCCTGTGTGTCTCTCTCTGTCTCTCCCTGTGTCTCTCTGTCTCTCCCTGTGTGTCTCTCTGTCTCTCCTTGTGTGTGTCTCTCTGTCTCTCCCTGTGTGTCTCTCTGTCTCTCCTTGTGTGTGTCTCTCTGTCTCTCCCTGTGTGTGTCTCTCTGTGTCTCTCCCTGTGTGTCTCTCTGTCTCTCCTTGTGTGTGTCTCTCTGTCTCTCCCTGTGTGTCTCTCTCTGTCTCTCCCTGTGTCTCTCTGTCTCTCCCTGTGTGTCTCTCTCTGTCTCTCCCTGTGTGTCTCTCTGTCTCTCCCTGTGTGTGTCTCTCTGTGTCTCCCTGTGTGTGTCTCTCTGTCTCTCCCTGTGTGTCTCTCTGTCTCTCCTTGTGTGTTTCTCTGTCTCTGTTTCTGTCTCTCTGTCTCTGTCTGTCTCTCTCTCTCTCTGTGGTACCCACGTGCTAATTAACCTATAATTGCCGAGAATTGGCGAATTAGTTATTCATTCCTCACGGCGCTCAGAGCAGAACTTCATTTCTTTCTTTCTTTCTTTCTTTCTCTCTTTCTTTCTTTCTTTCTTTCTTTCTTTCTTCTTTTTTTATGTTAATCCTCTGGTGAAAGACTGACGGAAATGACCAGTGTCAGAAGCGCTTAGGTTTATATGTCGTTTATGTGGTTAACTCACTACAGTACGGCCAGTCCTCTCTTCTCCTCTACACAGACACCTCGGATGTCCAGTGGGTGTCTGAATGACTCAACCTTTAGCTTCCGTCGTCAGAATTGTGGTATTCTTTGTCAACATTCACGTCTTCAGTATAAGAGCCTTCCGCTTGCAATATTTTGATGGTGGTAATTGGGCTGAAACGCTGTTAACGTCGTCTCTTTCGCCGTTCGTATGGAGAGAGTTAAACCCTAAGGTTTATGTGCACGAATGTGACTTGCTTCTGTGCCTAATTTTCCTTTTTTTCTGTATTTTTGTTTTGTTTGTTTGTCTTTGTTTTTGTTTTTCTTTTCCTACGTCCTATTGGATATGTATTTACAGTTGTTTTGTTGTTGTTTTTTCAGCCGTTGAGTGCCTGACCCATCTAGTGGGCAGTTAGCCATAATGATAATTGATAGCCGTGATTCACCGTGTCTTCGTTATAATTATTCTCGCTTTTTGTCCTTTCTTTTTTTCTCTCTTTTTTTTTTTTTTTTTTTTTGCCTGACTTGTCTGTCTTTTCGTGTCTGTTTCTGTCTCTCTTTCTGTCTGTCTCCTCCCCCTGTCTTTCTTTTTCTTTTTTCTTTTTTTTTCTCTGAGTCTTTCTGCGTTTGTTTCTGTCCCTGTCTCTCTCTCTCTCTCTCTCTCTCTCTCTCTCTCTCTCTCTGTCTCCCTCCTATGTGCGTGTGTGTGTGTGTGACACACATACACACACACTAACACACACACGCACGCACACACACACACACACACGCACACACACAACACAAACAAACACACACACACACACAAACAAACACACACACACACACACACACACACAAACAAACAAACACATACACACACACACACACACAAACAAACAAACACACACACACAGACACACAAACAAACAAACACACACACACACACACACACACACACACACACACACACACACACACACACACACACACACACACACTTGCTTGTTTTATCTTCTTCTTCCCCATCTTCTACTATACACACATCTGCGCCCAGACGAGCGTAATGTGTTTTTTGTTGTTGCTGTTTTTACTGTTGTTGTGATATTGCATCGCCATCCTCTTCCTCCTCCTCCTCCTCCTCCTCCTCCTTCTTCTTTTTCTTTTTTTCTTCTTCTTTTCTTCGTCTTCTTCTTCTTCTTCTTCTTCTTCTTCTCCTTCTTCTGCACCATCACCCTTCCACAGCACGACACGGGGGCGTGGGACAGAGAAAATGAGAGTGGTTGTTGGGGGGGAGGGGCAGGGGGAGGGGGAGGAAAGAGAGATGGAGGAAGGAAGGAAGGAAGGAAGGAAGGAAGGAAGGCGAAGGGTGGAAGCGGAGGGAATGGAGAGACAGGGACGGGATAAGAAACACACAGAGAACTAACGACGGAATGAACGAATGAATATTTCTTTGTATTGAGGGGAGAAAAAGGAGAGAGAGAGAGAGAGAGAGAGAGAGAGAGAGATGGAGGGGGGAGGGGGTGTTGTGAGTAGGGGGGGGGGAGATAATATAGAAATAGTACTGATCAGTGATAGTCGTGGCTTGACAATAATTATCATGGGTAAAAGAAGTAAGTAAGAAAGAAAGAAAGAAAAAGAACGAAATGAATAAAAGTAAAAGAAAGAAAGAGAGAAAGAAAAGACAGACAGAAAGAAAATGAGCGAAATGAATAAAGATATAAGAAAGAAAGAAAGAGAACAATGAAAAGAAAGAAGGGAAGAAAAAGAAAAAAAATTTACAGATGGAGAAAACCCCACACCTTTTGCTCCAGTCCAGCGGGGGGAGGGGGGAGGAGGGAGGGCAATGGGGCGTGGGGGTGGGGGGGTACTTGGTTGGGAGGAAGATGACAAAATCTGGACTGTCAGTCAGTCAGTCGGTCATAACCGCAAACGTTAGTCAGTTAACCAGTTCACCACCACTACCCACACAAGTATTTCACCATCAACAGCCAGCCCACCCAACCCCCCCAACAACCAACAAAACAAAACGTTGAGCTGCGCCGTGAGTTGCAAAACAAAACGACACAGCCCCCGTTATATCGATTTGCGGCACATGAGTGCTTAATTACAGCAGGGATCCACTTGTGATGTGCTCTGACAGCCTCTTCGGGATCGTCAGTAATTAGCAGGGGCCAGACCTGGGTGCTTGCTTGGTTAGGAAACGCGGGGCGTGCGTTCACGGTTTTGAATATCGGGCTGGTTAGCCGCTCCCCCCCTCCCCCCCCCCATTAAGGCCGACGTAATTTAGCTGGCAATCCACTCCAAACAAGCCCCACAAACCATCTCCGTGTCACACAAGGGGAGAGGCCGTCGGACTTGAGTTTGATTGGTGACGAAATGTCGGGTAAGGGTTAGTTTCGTGGCGAGAGTGGTTGGTGGAGTGTGTGTGTGGGCGAGTGGGTGGGCGGAGCAGGGGTGTGTGTGGATGTGTGTGTCTATATCCCTTCTCTCAATGTAAAAGGGGTGGGTGGGTGGGTGGGTGGGTGTGGGTGTGTCTATATCCCTTCTCTCAAAGTATAAGGGATATGTAAAAAGATGGACTGGGCGGATGGGAGGAGAAGAGGAGAAGAAGAAAATAAGAAATTGTCATGGTGGTAATGATGATGATGATGCGTCACTTCTCCAGAACACTAAATCTTCAAGGCAAAAAAACCC
>NC_134901.1:12645513-12648013 GCF_041734735.1 Babylonia areolata
ATCAGTTGCACTTCACCTTCACCCATCCCGTAGTCTTGTGGACCGTTGGGGCGCCACAGGTGAACTGCAACCAGCATCCTCCAATCCTCTCGGTTTTCTGACCTCCTGATTGTATCGCTCAACCTCAAGCCCGTCCATTCTGGGATGTTGTCCTCCCATCTCTTCCTCTGTCTGCCTCTCCTTCTCCCCCCTTGCACTGTGCCCTGCAGGAATGTCTTGGCAAGCTATGATGATCTCATGACATGGCCATACCATTTGAGCTTGCGTCTCTTGACCAAGATCAACAGGTCTTAGTACGGCCCAATGACTTGTTTCGAACTTCTTCGTTCGTGATATGATCTTTGTAGGAGATGCCCAGTAGTCTTCGAAAGCATCTCATCTCAGTGGACTGTATTCTCTTTTCTATTTCAGCTGTTAAGGTCCACGATTCACATGCATACAAGACTATTGATGTCACCAGGGTACGCATCAGTCTGATCTTTGAGCCGAGTGCAATGTTATGGCATCAGCACTGACATAAGAGTGGGTGGCCAGAAGCTAGAAACTGTCCACAGCTTTAAATGCCTGGGAGCAATTGTGACAGATGAGGGATCCAGACCCGAAGTACTCTCCAGGATTGCACAGGCGACAGCAGCGCTCACAAAACTGAGGTACATCTGGAACGACCGGAACATTGCAGTTGCACTTAATGGTGATGAAATGTACATTTTGTACTTTGTTGTAATGATTCCTATCCATAATCTATTCAAAAATCTCCTTCAAAGCAATAATGGCATCGCAACATGAATAATCTTTATTAAAATGTTTGTGATTCCAAAGACGATCAAATCCCCTTTCAACTTGAATTTGATGTTCATAACTTACCCATTCTGATTTGAGAAAAAAAACCCGTTATGTGTACAAATTATGTGACTAATGCATGAAGTTTTTTGTTGCACACACACACACGCGCGCGCGCGCGCACACACACACACATGCACTCATACACACTAACAGACGCTAACATACGCAGACAAACACGCACACACGCGCGCGCACGCGCGCGCGCGCGCACACACACACACACACACACACACACACACACACACACACACACACCCGCTCTCTCTCGCGCTCACAAACGCGCATTCGTAGAAACATTCAAACAAACACACACACATGCACGCACACCCTTACTTACACACTCATTCTCTCTGTCTCTCTCTGTCTCTCTCTCTCTCTCTCAAACATTCAAACAAACATACACACATACACGCACACATTTACTCACACATACTCTTTCTCTTTCTCTTTCACACACACACACACACACACACACACACACACACACACACACACACACACACACACACACACATTGAAACACAGACACACACACACACACACACACACACACACACACACACACAGGCACACACACATTGAAACACACACACACACACACACACACACACACACACATACACACACACACACACACACACACACACACACACATACTTACATACTCTCTCAGACTTTGGTCCGATTCGCAGATCAATTCTGAGCTTAGCTCTCAGACTATTATCAAATTCATTACGGACCAAGTATTGTTCTAATGTCAAGTGTATATGCTTTAATAACCTGACAATTGAGCATATAATTTTTCACTGTAGCTTGATGAAGCCTTTTGTACACGAAAGTGTGTCTTCACAAGTGACTGAGAACGTTGATGTTTTTGACTTTTTGCATTCATTGTCAGTTGTTTCGCTTGTCAGTTTAACGACTTCTCTTTTACGAAGTCCTTTAAGTAATTTCCTGTAACTGTATTTAGAGGGTGTTTTTTTTTGTTTGTTTGTTTGTTTGTTTGTTTGTTTTGTTTTTCTTTCAAATTTCACCCACATTTTTACCCTCATTTGCCCAGTTTCCCCCAACCCTCCATTCATCCACATCTCCCACCCCTTCTAACCGATAATACTCAGATGTATTCATAAATACTTTTACAAAATGTCTTCAATCACCGATATGTGTGACGGGACATTAAACAAAAATTCCTTCCTTCCTTCCTTATATACTCTGTCTCTGTCTCTCTGTCTCTCCCTCTCTCTCTCTCTCTATCTATCTATCTGTCTGTCTATCTGTCTCTGTCTATCTATCTATCTATACAGCATATAGGATACCGTTTGGTCTCCATTGTAGGGATGCATACAAGGAATTTGGTTTACATCATGTGGATATGGATTTGGCTGTGTATGGGAAACCAGAGTGTAGAAAAACGGTTTCTTGTGCGCTTTCAAACAGAGATTATCAGACTTGGTGCATCTTCACTGAAACCACGTAGACTGAGATATTCAAAAAGCATGGAAATATGTGTTGCTTATCTGTAAAGGTGTACAGGAAACTGAATTCGCTTTTTTATCTTTTCTTTTTTTCTTTTCTTTTTTTTACCTGTCCAGAATACAAAAATGTTACACACCGGAGAGGTATTATTTGCTCCCCAATCCATTTAAACTGTCACTAC
>NC_134901.1:12653013-12673013 GCF_041734735.1 Babylonia areolata
TGTTTGAGGGACGTGGTGGCGGTCTCCACTCTGGGAGGGACGCTCACTCAGTCTGGCTCCGCGACTAACGACAATTGTCGTTAGTAGGGGGCTTAGTAGGTGGTGTCCTAAGTACGTAAAAGTCAGAACAGGCACCACTGAACACCACCGAAGTGACTCAGCAGCAGTGCAGGGTCTCCTCTGGTGTGTGGCCTCCGGGCGACCTAACATCGATGGTTCCCTGTGGACTGCCGACGCTGGAACTGCGACGGACGAACCCGGGTGTGGCCGTGTATGGGGGAATCTAAATGAGCGGCGTGGGAGTAATGCCACTGAAACGGTGCAGATGATGGGGCAGCAAAAAAAAAAAAAAAAAAAAAAAAAAATGCATACATACACACATACATACAAGGCCAGACTGGATGTATGCATGGTCGTGAGAATTATGAAGAGGGACTGGGGGAATAAGTGCACTTTTTTTCTTCTTTTTTTTTTTTTTTTTTTTTTTGAAGCGGGGTATTTTTTCCCTGCTGCTCTGTCACGGCCCAGTCACTCACACTTCTGTCTGTCTATACAGGGACACTTTTTGCAGTCTTAATCTTTCAGATTTGTGTGTGTGTGCGTATGTCTTGGGTTTGTAAATGCTCTACTAGTGTGAGTTGAGTAATGTGTGCGCTTCTCGCATTTACTTTCTTTCTCTATTTTCTGCTTTCCCCCCTCCCCCCCCCCCCCCCCCGGAAAACAGCTTTCGAACAGTAATATCACATCAAACATTCATTAAATCGACTTCATTGTAACATACTTCTGATAGCAAGCTCCTTTTTTAAAAATTAGCTGAAGAAGAGGAGCTGATTCTGTTTTTGTTTTTTGTTTGTTTGTTTGTTTGTTTTTTTGGTGTGTTTTTTTAATGCTGATACACGTTTTGCCAATTATACAATATAATTGGTATACTTATAACGCTCATTAGAAATATTAGGATTATAGATGCCAGATAATATACTTATGTTTGACAATTTTATGTTAAATTTAGTTTCTGAAAATATTTTCTTTAAAAAAAAAAAATGACACACAGTCGGACACTCATGAAAGAAGCGTTCAATAAAGTCAACAGTATAGTGACAGTATGAGCATTTTGTTAGTTTCTTTTTCTTTCATTTTCATTTAGCAAGATGTTAGTGGGATTACATGTTATGTTATATTTTCCAGTGTAATACGCTAAGCCTTGTTTCTTTGAAGATAACAGAGCCTATAAAACATTGTGTAAGGGAAAGAAAAGCCGGGTAATGAAGGGTCGTCTTTGTTTCTTTGAATATGGATTTGGCTTTATTTGGATGGAGCAGGGTGTTGGAAGTGTTAATGGTTTTATATCTGTTTGTTTGTTTGTTTTTTCACCAAAGGCTAATTGACATACAGATGGCAAACCTGGAGAGAAAAAATCACATTTATAGCGGTGGTAGATTGGATATGTATAGAACTTTTCTGTGTTGTTCCTGATTTTAAAATCCTTTATCAGCTGCCTGGTGTAGACAGGCGTTAGAAACGTGTACCGTCGTGATTGACATGAAATATCTATGATAGTCGTACGTGTCCGACTATGACCATGAGAACAAGAGTTCTGACTATCGGCGCGAGAAATTGATTATCGTGGAGAGCGTCTTTCCCAAGTTATATCCCTGATGTCTGGGCCAAGAGAGAGAGAGAGAGAGAGAGGGCACTGGAGAAACCATTGATCATACAGCTCTCACTTTTCGGGTGGCCCAGTTGTAAGCTTATTTCAATCTCTTAAGCCGAAAGAGTTGAGCCTTGAAAGTGCTTTTTTTTTGGATAGCGAACTTTTTGTGTGTGAAAGAGACTCAGGTTGTCCTTTGTGTCCTTTGTGTCCTTTGTGTCGTGAAACCCTGTAAAAATGAAGTACGTTTTGTTCTTTGATGCCCGTCACTATGACACATGATATATATCAAATGTCTAAATTTATAGAACATAAATACTCCAAAACCACCTCTGTATTTGAAGTGAGTTTCCTTATGTAGTGCAGCAGTACTGAAGCCGTACAAAATGTGTCCTTTTTTTCTCTTTTTAATAAGGCATTCAAACTGAGGGAAACTGCCACGTCGTTAAGTGGATATTTGATACATGGTTTATTGTCTATAGTGTATGTATCAATGCTTATTTGCTTATTTTGTTTCTTGTGAACCCCTTCACTTTAGGTTTGGGCCTAAATGTTAGTAAACCATTCCGATTCCAACTCTCTCTCTGTCTGTGTGTGTGTGTGTGTGTGTGTGTGTGTGTGTGTGTGTGTGTGTGTGTGTGTGTGTGTTTGTCAGTACAACAAACAGTTAATCTGAAAATAAATGGTTTCAGTCAGTGTGTGTGTGTGTGTGTGTGTGTGTGTGTGTGTGTCCCTCTCTCTCTTTCCATTATATTGTACCCTCACTCTTTTTCCTGTTTCCAGTTTCGTCTCTCCTTCTCTCCCTGTTTCTTTTTTTTCTTCTTCTTCTCTCACACCCCCACCCCCCACCCCCCCCCACCCCCCACCCCCACGCCCCCACTTCATTTCCCTGCACTCTGCCGCCTCCTCCTCTTTCTTTTCTACTTTCTCTTGCCACAATGATAAATCCCCAGGAACCAGTTGGTTTTTGTTGTTTTTTTCATTCGAGCTAATCATCAAGGGTGAATCCTCAAAACTCAGGTTTTATGCGGTCTGCTCACGTGAGAGCAGTAGCAGTGGTGGGGTGGGGTTGGTGGAGGTGGGGGGGTGTCTTCTTGCTTCAAATTCATTTCTGGTGTTGAACTCGTGAACAGGTTCAAGTGTTGAACGTGTCAACATTTCCAGCATGTGCGTGTGACCGTCTCTTTGTGGTGGGGTGATTTGTAAACAACTTGTCTTCAACGATTGAGGGGGTGCCTTTTATCCCTCTGCTTTTTCCTGGCTCTCTTTGGAGTTTTGTTGTTGTTGTTTTTCAAACATTTTTCTGAGTGTTAGTTTTCTCTAACCGTGTTTTTTTTAAATTTTTTGTTTGTTTGTTTGTTTGTTTGTTTGTTTGTTGTTCTCTCTGCTGCCTGATGCTAGCGTCAGAAAGGTGCTGGCGAGTCAAATCAACCCACAACATCTTCACATTTAAGTCACGCAATGTCGCGAAATTAACGACAAATAATTTTTAGGGAAACTAAGGAAACTGAATAATTATTGGCTTCAAACCAAAATAGATTAAATGAAAAACAACAACAGGAAACAAAATGAAACAAAACAGAAAACAGAATTACACCCACACTTCTAAACATTTTCAATGGCCTTCACCCACACAACAACTCCTCCCCCTCCTCTTTCTCCTCCTCCTCTTCCTCTTCCTCCTCTTTCTCCTCCTCCTCTTCCTCTTCCTCCTCTTTCTCCTCCTCCTCTTGCCTCCTCCTCCTTTTTCTCCTCCCCCTCATCCTGAGTCGTCTTAACGTGACCGTTCACACATTAATTGCGAAACACTTGTAACGTAAGGAAATAAAACACGATTCAACGAAAAAAATAAACGTGCTTTTATTGCTGACGGCCAGCGCCGAACAGAAGAATGCCTTTTGGTTATAGTGGTCGCCTGTCAGTAAACAACAAAGAGTGGTAACTCGTTCCATGGTCAAGGGGCACAATTTCAAAAGTCAGTGCTGCTTATCATGCTACCAGATCAGCTAGCACACAGGTAAATAAAAGGTACATTGGGAGAGAGAGAGAAAAAAAACAACAACACTTGACACTTCTTCAAAAAAAAAGGAAGCTCCAGGATTGTTCTTATACCAACTATTTGACATGTGCACACAACAGCAATGACAGAAGAACTGTGCAAATAGAAATATGCTTTTTATCAACACAGCAGCAATGACAGAAGAACTGTGCAAATAGAAATATGCTTTTTATCAACACAGCAGCAATGACAGAAGAACTGTGCAAATAGAAATATGCTTTTTATCAACACAGCAGCAATGACAGAAGAACTGTGCAAATAGAAATATGCTTTTTATCAACACAGCAGCAATGACAGAAGAAATGTGCAAATACAAATGAGCTTTTTATCAACACAGCAGCAATGACAGAAGAAATGTGCAAGTACAAATGAGCTTTTTATCAACACAGCAGCAATAACAGAAGAAATGTGCAAATAGAAATATGCTTTTTATCAACACAGCAGCAATGACAGAAGAAATGTGCAAATACAAATCAGCTTCTTCTTTTTTTATTCAAGACGGACGTAGTCTTTTAATCCTGAATATGCTACCCAGAATACACAGACAAAAAGAGAACTTTGCAGTCGCCTGTCATCCCACCCACTGACAGCGTGTCGAAGCCATCTCCTCTGCGCACTTTTCGCTATGAGTCTTTCAGTCCAAAAGTGTGAATCTGTTTAGGAAGTAAACGTCAGGGGAGGTGGTTCCCAGTGAGTTCGTCTACGCAGGAGAACCTCGGCGTTGTCCTTGACAACACACTGTCCATGCAAAAATTTATCAGTCGGGCATGTCAATCCTGTTACTGTCAATTGCGGCGCATCAGTTCCATCAAGAAATATCTGTCCACTGACGCAACGTCACATCTCTCTCGCTTTGACTACTGTAACTCTCTATTGTCTGGTTTGCCTGCTTCATCCATTCAGTCACTTCAGCGCATACACAATTCTGCTGCCCGACTCGTCTTCAGAAAGAAAAGATCTGAGCACATCACTCCTCTTTTGCAACATCTCCACTGACTCCCTATCTCACACAGAATAAAGAACAAGATCAGCACTCTATGTTATAAATGTATTCACAAATCAGCCCCTTCCTATCTCTGTGGCTGCCTTCACCTCTACACTCCATTTCGCTCTCTACGATCGGCTTCGGATCCACTCTGTTTACGCATATCCAGATTCAAACATTCGACTGTTGGACGCCGTTCTTCCTCTGTCTCTGGACCTTGCAATTGGAATGAACTGCCGCTTTCGCTTCGTCAAGTCTCCGCACTCAACTCTTTCAAGTCTGGCCTTAAAAACCCACCTTTTCCCAAAATAGCCTCCCTTCCCTGCCTCTTCCTTGTCTTCAGTTTCTCTTACTGGAAATTAACAAACAATTTCTCTAGTTTCTCTAGTTTTAAAGTTATGCATGCGTGTGAATGACTGGTGTGAAAGCGTTTTGATTTGTCTCTGCACAAGATTCAGCGCTATATGATACCATTATTATTATTATTATTATTATTATAGCCCCTACCTCACTTCCAATTCACCCAACCTCCATTGCCGCCACTTCCCCAACTTCAACCTTGTTGTAGTGATACTAAGAAAACAGAAAGCTTCATTATTTTCTTTTTCGTTATATATATATATATATATATATACGTACACACACACACACACACACACATATATATATATATATATATATGTGTGTGTGTGTGTGTGTGTGTGTGTGTGTGTGTTTTAACCTATAATCTGGTTCTTTCCAGCCATTTCCGAAAATAGTAGGTGTGTGTGTGAGGGTGCCAAACGTCAGTCTTCATTACCTCTGGTCAGGTGGTCCGCTCTTTCGGTCTCTGCTCCCCAGTCTGCCTGTTGTCGTTGCAGCTTGTGTAGCCAAGGCGACCGTCGGCACAGGGTTGTCCACTGCACTATACTTGCTCACTTTCGCTGCCTTTGCCTCTGTCTGTCTCTGTCTGTCTGTCTCTTGTCTCTCTGTCTCTGTCTCTCTCTCTTTCTCTCTCTGTGGCTGTGTTTCTCCTTGTCGTTGTTGCTTGTATAGCCAAGCCGACCGTCGGCACAGCCCCCCCCCCACCCCCACCCCCCTCAAATCGTTGTCATTGTCTTTCCCTGTGTCTCTCTGTCACTGTCTCTCTCTCTCTCTCCCTCTCTCTCTCTCTCCCTCTCTCTTTGTTTTTCATTGATATCATTCACACTTATTTCATTTGTTACAGTGTGCGTATGCGTGTGAGTGCGTGTTTGAGGGCTTGGTCTAAAGAAGCTTCCAGCTTATCCATTCTACCCTCAATAAAATATTTGTCATTGTCACACACACTCTCTCTCTCTCTCTCTCTCTGTCTCTCTCTCTGTCTCTGTCTCTCTCTGAGTCTGCGCACACAAGCACACCCCACACATGTTTTTAATATTTTGTTTTATTTTGCTGTTTTTATTTTGTACCCATCTCACAAGTCTTATTACTATTTTTTTGTGTGTGATAATAACGTGGCCTTAGTAACCTTGTTATGTTTCGTTTCCAGGTCTCTCTCCGCTGTTCTGCTGTTGCTTTGTCTATGTCTCTGTCGGTTTCTGTATGTCTGACTGTCGCTCTCTCTCTCTCTCTCTCTCTCTCTCTCTCTCTCTCTCTTCCTCATCCACTCTCTCTCCTTCATCATCTCTTTCTCCCTCATCCTCTCTCTCTTTTTTCTCTCTCTTTCTCTCTCTCTCTCTGTCCCTCATCCTCTCTCTCTTTCTCTCTCTCACTCTCTTCTGTCAGTCTGTTTTTCTCCTTCATTTCCTCTGTGTGTGTGTGTGTGTGTGTGTGTGTGTGTGTGTGTGTGTGTGTGTGTGTGTGTGTCTGTGTGTGTGTGTGTGTCTGTCTGTCTGTGTGTGTGTGTGTGTGTCTGTGTGTGTGTGTGTGTGTGTGTGTGTGTGTGTGTGTGTGTCTGTCTGTGTGTGTGTGTGTCTGTGTGTGTGTGTGTGTGTGTGTGTCTGTCTGTGTGTGTGTGTGTGTGTGTGTGTGTGTGTGTCTGTGTGTGTGTGTGTGTGTGTCTGTGTGTGTGTGTGTGTGTGTCTGTGTGTGTGTGTGTGTGTCTGTGTGTGTGTGTGTGTGTGTGTGTGTGTGTGTGTGTGTGTGTGTGTGTGTGTGTGTGTGTTCTGTCAAGGTCCATGGAACCGGGACACAAGCAGAAGAGATAGCTGACTGATGACTGTCCTAATAATCCCTGTATAACTGCAAGGACGTCGCTGCCTCATTAGTGCTAAGTCTCTGCCTTGACTCCTCAGTCTGTCTGTCTGTCTGTCTGTCTTTGTGTGAGTGTGTGTGTGTGCGCGCGCGTGTGAGTGAGCGTGTGTGTGCTAGCGTCTGTGAGTGTGTATGAGTGCATGTGCGTTCGTGGGTGTGCGTGTGTGTGTGCGTGTGTGTTAGTGTGTCAGATGGACAAAGAGAAAAAAATAAGGAGGGTTTGCAGACTCGTCTGATTTTAGTGTATGTTTCCCTGTTATTTTCATTTTTATCAGCAAAAACTACGTGCACAAGCGTGTTTCTTGTCAAAGCTCTGCTAATGCGTATTCGAACTGATCCATTTATAAACTCTGCCAGGAAAATTGTCCGACCAAAGGCAGTGCAAAACTCAGACAAGCTAGTTACGGTGGCGGGGGCTACCTATGACGTCATGTGACCTACTTCTTGCTCTACAAGCGACGAAAGATCCCCTCCACGAAAGCGGCCTTGCTAGCCCCATCATGTCAATGTCACTTTTTTTCAGTCGCCCCACCCTGCTGGGTTGGAAACCCAGAACCAGCTGCAGTACAGTCAGACAGGTGATGTGTGTGGGAGTAAGGCAGTGTCCACGAGGACGGTGATCAGCCATGATGGGGTGTAGGGTCTTGTTCCTTCCGGTCATCCACAAGCCCGGAGGTTGAGGCCGGGGGCCATTAGCGTTGTCTGAACACGTCCTGGCTGGTCCACCTCCTACCCCCCCCCCCCCCCACACACACACACACACAACTCTGTCTACCCCCCCCCCCCCCCACCACCACCACCCCCATCCCCTCCCCCCCCCAACCCACCCACACACACACACACACACCCTCACACGCGCAGAGAGAGAGAGAGAGAGAGAGAGAGAGAGAGAGAGAGAGTCTGGCCCTCTCCTCTCTCCCAGTGACGTCCACATCACCAAAGTGACACCCTCATTAGTCGGCAAACAACACGTGAGAGCGTGCTGCTTACCCTGTCACCAGTGTGGTTCGCTCCCTGGCACACAACAGTGAAACCTTTCAGTTAAGCCCTGACAACACTCTTGACCCAGACTGTCCCTGTGAAGAGCGACGTGACTTAAGTTTCAGTTTCAGTTTCAGTAGCTCAAGGAGGCGTCACTGCGTTCGGACAAAACCATATACGCTACACCACATCTGCCAAGCAGATGCCTGACCAGCAGCGTAACCCAACGCGCTTAGTCAGGCCTTGAAAAAAAAAGGTGAATAAATAATAGATAAGCTTACATAAATAAATAAATAAATAAATAATTATAATATAGAAAAAGGTAGTAGTAGTAGTAGTAGTAGTAGTAGTAGTAATAATAATAATAATAATAATAATAATAAAATAATTATAATAATAAATAAATTAAGACTTAGTAATCATTAAAAGAGAGATTCAAACGCACATTATAACGCCATCCAGAACGCACGCACGCACGAAGGTATTAATAACCCAATGAAGGAATCGGACAGACACATCAGCACGGATTCATGACCACACGGCCATAGCAGTAAAAGAACATTTCAACTCACATGTCACGCAATTTTACATCAGAGACCTTGTAGAGATGATCTGCACAATGTCTGTTAGCTGTCCAAACACTGTAGAGATGATCTGCACAATGTCTGTTAGCTGTCCAAACACCGTAGAGATGATCTGCACAATGTCTGTTAGCTGTCCAAACACTGTAGAGATGATCTGCACAATGTCTGTTAGCTGTCCAAACACCGTAGAAATGATCTGCGCAATGTCTGTTAGCTGTCCAAACACCGTAGAGATGATCTGCACAATGTCTGTTACCTGTCCAAACACTGTAGAGATGGTCTGCACAATGTCTGTTAGCTGTCCAAACACTGTAGAGATGATCTGCACAATGTCTGTTAGCTGTCCAAACACCGTAGAGATGATCTGCGCAATGTCTGTTAGCTGTCCAAACACCGTAGAGATGATCTGCGCAATGTCTGTTAGCTGTCCAAACACTGTAGAGATGATCTGCACAATGTCTGTTACCTGTCCAAACACTGTAGAGATGGTCTGCACAATGTCTGTTAGCTGTCCAAACACTGTAGAGATGATCTGCGCAATGTCTGTTAGCTGTCCAAACACCGTAGAAATGATCTGCGCAATGTCTGTCAGCTGTCCAAACACTGTAGAGATGATCTGCGCAATGTCTGTTAGCTGTCCAAACACTGTAGAGATGATCTGCGCAATGTCTGTTGGCTGCCTAAACAAAATTATGAGCACAACACACACAATGGATAATACCGTATTGTGAAATGACCGGTTGATAAACGTCTACTGCTGGTGCCAAGTTGGAGCTGACGTCAAATTAGGACTGGAAGAAGGATCCCTGAAACGGATGCATTCCCTGATGCAAAAGTTGCACCAATTGTTGTGTAGGGAAATCTTTGGTAATTGAAAATAAGTGCCTGTAATCGTTGGGTGCCCTTTATTTGCGAGGTACCCGATTAGCGATATTTTATTGCATTAGTGAATGTAGTAGTTTCAGTGACTCTATGCCATAAAACTAAAGGACTGTTTATGTTTCGCCCATGATGAATGAGTATTCATCTATGTATTATTTAGCTTGTTTGTTGTACTTTTCAGTGCACCACCACGTGTCCCCCTGAACAATGCTGTTCCTTTTTGATACAGCTCGTTATTCATTGTAGGCCTATTTGTTTAGTTTTCATTGTATACCGTATCAATATTAACAGTTTTCTCTGATTTGTAAGACAGCTGCCCGTACAGAGTGGTCCGATAGGAAGACAGTGACCTGCCAGTATGTATCACTGTGTATATTGGGATGGGACTCTTGTCACATGTGAACTTGATTATTATGCACTCTAACTCTGTGTATGGCTGTGTGTCCGTGGTAAACTTTAACATTGTCATATTCTCTTGAAATACTTTTGCCAATGCTAAATTTGGATTAAAACATCGCGGGGAAAAAATCTTCAGTCATACCAATAATAGGTTGTAAGCTGTATTTCCGGATCATCAACGGTTTCTTTCGTTGAGGATCCGAATCCAAAAAAATCACAATTTATGGTTTGGTTTGAAGACAGCCTGGCCTTATTTTTCTTGTTCGCAATTAAAAGAAAAGAAAAGAAACACAAATTCTTGACAGAACACATACAGTGTTGACTGCATATTATTATTTTATAGAGAATACTGAATTAACTAGAACGGAGATGAAAGAGAAATTGAAAGGACCGCGTTGTAGTTTCTGTCAGCCTGTCAAACATGCAGATCTGGACAAAACAGCTCCGAGGCAATGGAAACGTACCGCGGACTTTAAAGAAGTTCTTGAATAATCGAGATACACCAAAATAATATGATTTAGACGGCGTTATCGCCTCGAATACCGTAGTCGATTTATTACGCAAAAAACAACAACATAGTTTTGATGTATAGTTTTTAGCGTCATTGGTAGGCCTGCTTTAGCGCTGTAACAAAGTCTACTTATTATCGGTTCGAACCTGCAAACATACCTCCCCCATCCTCCTCCCCTCCCCGTCCCCTCCTAAAGCTTTATGTTACGAAAAACAGAATATTTTTTTCTTGGATAAGAAGTGAGTCTTGGAGGCCTTGACGCTCTTGTTATTTAATCCTCTGATGACAAACTGGCGGAATGGTCAAAATTAGAGGCGGCGTGTCTTGTGTTTTTATGCCAGAATGTGACTGTACTTGTGGCATATTTTCTTTTCCGCGGGTTTTGTTGTTGCTGTTACTGGTGGTGGTCGTGGTTTTTTTGGGGGGATTCCCGTATTTTTTCCAGGCTGTATGGGATCGTGATTTGTTTTTGGTATCAGCCCTGACATGGCCTTGCGTGTCTGGCCGGGCTGTGAGCATCAACGATGACTAAGCAGGTAGCACAGATCACCGCCACCCAAGGCCGGACTAAACGTGTGACGTTACACCGCTGTTCAGGCGTCGGTTAATTAACTCACTCAGTACGGCCAGTCCTCTCTTCTCCTCTACACAGACCCCTCGGATGTCCAGTGGGTGTCTCAATGACCCAACCTTTAGCTTCCGTCGTCAGAATTGTGGTATTCTTTGTCAACATTCACCTCTTCAGTATAAGAGCCTTCCGCTTGCAATATTTTGATGGTGGTAATTGGGCTGAAACGCTGTTAACGTCGTCTCTTTCGCCGTTCGTATGGAGAGAGTTAAACCCTAAGGTTTATGTGCACGATGTGACTTGCTTCTGTGCCTAATTTTCCTTTTTTTTCTTTCTGTATTTTTGTTTTGTTTGTTTGTCTTTGTTTTTGTTTTTCTTTTCCTACGTCCTATTGGATATGTATTTACAGTTGTTTTGTTGTTGTTGTTTTTTCAGCCGTTGAATGCACATTTTGTCACAAAAGATTTTTTCTGTATGAAATTCGGGCCGCTCTTCACCTGGAGAGCGCGTCGCCACAGTACAGCGCTACCTCTGTTTTGTCTTCTTTTTTCTGTCTGCTAAGTTATTTTACTTTACCCTGAAAGGGAATTTTTCTGTAGAAAGCTTTGTCAGGGACAAACTTTTTTTTTTTTCTTTTTTTTCTCTTTTTTTTTTGCCGTAGGTCAGATGACGTGCTTAAGGTGAAGTGGAGGGGGGTGGGCAGTAAAAATCCCGGTCCGTGAAATATGATATGCATCATCCATTGACTCTCCTCTCACAACTTTTCTCCTCACTTCGTCAGTATGGCCAGCCCTTCACTCACAACTTTCAGAAAGTACTGGATCGTGAATGTCTCCTGTGTTGACGTAACTGCTATATTATCATTAAAAGAGGAGCCTTCCTGGATTGTAAATGTCTCCCGTGTTGACGTAACCACTATACTATCATTAAAAGTGGAGACTTAGTGGATTGTAAATGTCTCCCTGTGTTGACGTAACTGCTATATTATCATTATTAGTGGAGGTTTACTGGATTGTGAATGTCTCCCGTGTTGACTTAACTACTATACTATCATTAAAAGTGGAGACTTAGTGGATTGTAAATGTCTCCCTGTGTTGACGTAACTACTATACTATCATTATAATTGGAGACTTACTGGATTATGAATGTCTCCTGTGTTGACGTAACTACTATACTATCATTATAAGTGGAGGTTTACTGGATTGTGAATGTCTCCTGTGTTGACGTAACTACTATACTATCATAAAAATTGGAGACTTTGTAAATGTCTCCCTGTGTTGACGTAACTACTATACCATCATTATAAGTGGAGGTTTACTGGATTGTAAATGTCTCCCTGTGTTGACGTAACTACTATACCATCATTATAAGTGGAGGTTTACTGGATTGTAAATGTCTCCCTGTGTTGACGTAACTACTATACCATCATTATAAGTGGAGGTTTACTGGATTGTAAATGTCTCCCTGTGTTGACGTAACTACTATACTATCATAAAAATTGGAGACTTACTGGATTGTGAATGTCTCCGGTGTTGACGTAACTACTATACTATCATTATAATTGGCGACTTACTGGATTGTGAATGTCTCCCTGTGTTGACGTAACTACTATACTATCATTATAATTGGCGACTTACTGGATTATGAATGTCTCCTGTGTTGACGTAACCACTATACTATCATTAAAAGTGGAGACTTTGTAAATGTCTCCCTGTGTTGACTAACTACTATACCATCATTATAAGTGGAGGTTTACTGGATTGTAAATGTCTCCCTGTGTTGACGTAACTACTATACCATCATTATAAGTGGAGGTTTACTGGATTGTAAATGTCTCCCTGTGTTGACGTAACTACTATACCATCATTATAAGTGGAGGTTTACTGGATTGTGAATGTCTCCCTGTGTTGACGTAACTACTATACTATCATAAAAATTGGAGACTTTGTAAATGTCTCCCTGTGTTGACGTAACTACTATACTATCATTAAAATTGGAGACTTACTGGATTGTGAATGTCTCCGGTGTTGACGTAACTATTATACTATCATTAAAATTGGAGACTTCCTGGATTATGAATGTCTCCCTGTTTTGACGTAACTACTATACTATCATTTAAAGTGGAGGATTACTGGATCGTGAATGTCTGTCTCCCTGTGTTGACGTAACCACTACACTATCATTTAAAGTGGAGGATTACTGGATCGTGAATGTCTGTCTCCCTGTGTTGACGTAAGCACTACACTATCATTAAAAGTGGAGACTCTATGTTAAGCACTGTAGCTGCACCAAGGCGGTGTTCATCACGATTTCTTTGAGCGCTCTCACACACAAAAATCGAAACTGGAATCAAGAGTCCGACATTGGTACCATGCCTGCCATAACAAACAGCTCCTACGAAAGATAAAAAATATATATATTTAAACAATTTTTTTAAAATCAATGGGTTATTTTGACTGTCACTGATAATGAAATCTTTTCTTACACACACAAACTGACGAGAGAGAGAAAAAATTCAACAGGTCATGTGGACTGTCAGTGATAATGAAATCTTCTTTTCGTTTTTTTACACAACAAAGACACACACACAGAGACAGGGTTACAAAACAGAAGAGGAGTCCTTCAGCAAACACGTCTGGCTAACTGTTTACGCCCCTCCCCATCCACAAGTGGAGGGGCGGGGCGGGGGATGGGTACAGGGTGTGCTTTGTCTGTCTGTTTGCAGTCCACGTCTCTACAAATCCACCAGGTCTCAGCTACTCCAGACCTCCTCTGTGATCAGTTCTAATGCCTTTTTAATTGTCACCAGACTCGGAATGGAGCTGGCGTGTTTACTTTGGGAATTACGCGACCTGACTTAACATCTCCAAGCTGTCTCCTCCTCTCACAGCCCTCCTGTCCTGGACAGCCCCGTTGGCTGTTTGCTGGTGACGATGATGAGATGCAGAGCTGAAAAAAAAAGAATACATAGCGATTTGTGAAGTATGCGGGCTTGAACCTGAATGAGAGTTTTGTTTGTTTTCTACCTAGTTCTTGGAGGTTCGTTTCAGAGTCAGAGTGAATGGCATGCGAAACTGACACAGTGGGTAGTGGATCTTTAGACCCATGTTTTACGGGGGTTTTTTTGTTTGTTGTTGTCGTTGTTGTTTGTTTTTTGGGGTTTTTTTGGGGGGAGTGGGTGGGGGGTTGTATGTAATGTAACTGTGGAAAACACATATTCGGCTAACTTCAGCGGAAAGAAATGCTGCTGAAACTTTTCCAATTTGAATAAACAGCATGTGAGGACAGACGGAACCTGTATTGTATTGCATTGCATTGTATTGTATTGTATCGCATTGCATTGTGTGCGTTGCATTGTATCGTATTGTGTTGTATTGTATTGTATTGCATTGCTTTAAGTCACAACAGATTTATCTCATTGTGAACTTGGGACTGCTCTCCCTGTGGAAAGTGTGTCGTCACAGTACAACCATCATTTTATCCTGTTTGCAAGTTTGCTTTTTTTTGTGGGGGTGTGCTTTTTTTATGTGTTTTTAAAAATAATTTTTTATAGTTGTTCTTCTTGCTATGTTGCCGCGAAATCTTTTATGCGCGCTTAGTTCAACAACTGTTCATTCGGCGGTAAAGACTTTTTTCTTCTTTTTTTTTCTTTCTTTTTTTTTTATACGCGGTGGTTGGCTATTTCACAGACACTGGCGTTTTTGAAAGTCACAGTGGTCAAATATCCGATGGAGAGTACTCTCGCAATTGATCAAAGCCGTATTTCTTTCGTACCAGTAATCGTCTCAGGTTTGAGCCGGGTCCAGAATCTTGAACGCACTGTGCTTGCTTTCTACACTACCGACGGCGTATTGCTGAGCGCACAGTGTATTACAGCTTTGTCTTTTGTGAAGGACTATGCCTTTCAAACTGGGAGACCAGATTTCGCTGGCTTTTAGTGATGCAGCCTTTTGGGCCAGCTGGTCTTTAGGGGATCGTTCCAACGCAGACTGTCCTAAAGCCCTCTTGGCCGAAAGAGTAGGGGCAAGACACTCTCCGCTAAAATCGTTTTCTAGTCCAGATAATCGGAACAACACTCGCCTTCGTTGCTGTTCTGACTGGTTTTAGTCGGACACGACTTACTATTATATACAGTGTCGTAACGAATCCTATCTTCATCTGGCATTTGTACTATACCTTACTCACGCACCCGTCACTTAGGCTGGGTCAAGGCATACAGTATAGTAATCTATTTATTTCATTGTGCTGCATCATATTTGTATTTGTATTTCTCTTTTTTATCACAACAGATTTCTCTGTGTGAAATTCGGGCTGCTCTCCCCAGGGAGAGCGCGTCGCTACACTACAGCGCCACCCATTTTTTGGTATTTTTTCCTGCGTGCAGTTTGATTTGTTTTTCTTATCGAAGTGGATTTTTCTACAGAAACAACCCTTTTGTTGCCGTGGGTTCTTTTACGTGCGCGAAATGCATGCTGCACACGGGACCTCGGTTTATCGTCTCATCCGAATGACTAGCGTCCAGACCACCATTCAAGGTCTAGTGGAGTGGGAGAAAATATCGGCGGCTGAGCCGTGATTCGAACCAGCGCGATCCGATTCTCTCGCTTCCTAGGAAGGCGCGACGTAACCTCTGGGCCATTACTCCAGTGTTGCTGTGCAGTGTAGTATATCACTTTTTTTTCGTCGCAACAGATTTTTCTGTGCGAAAAATTCGGGCAGTTTCCCCGGGCAGTGCGCATCACCACAAAGTGTCCCCACCCATCGTTTTCCTTCGTGCTTATCGTCTTAGCTGATTTTCCACCAGCAACCACGCCTCCACCCAGTCTAACGGAGGGGGGTAGTATAATCCTGTTCCATATTTGAGATAAGTCCAATTAGTTACGTTCCCCATCATTTTCAATCTGCCTCTGTCACGCATGTAATATAGCGTGGGTCATGGGCACACACTAAATTTGTTCTAACACCACAAGGGCAGTGAACCCAGCTCTCCTGGTCACACATTTTAAAGGCCAGCCGTCTGCACGTGACGAAACCCTTAGTGTTAGCCAGATGTAAGTCTGCACCCGCGCATTTCCTTTCATCACATATGGAACGGTGGCCCTGTGGTTACCAATGAGCCCAACTAGGAAGCGGTTGTACACGAGGTCAAGTCCCATATTCGAACCCCCACCTGCCCACCCACCCCCTCCCTTCGCTAGATCTTGAGTCGTGGTCTAAATGCTCTTCATTCCCCCCCTTCACTAGATCTTGAGTCGTGGTCTGGATGCTAGTCATTCCCCCTTCACTAGATATTGAGTAGACACACCCCGGGGGCCAACTGCGTGTGGCATGCACACAGCACAGTGGAGCTAGATGGCCGTCGGTGGCTCTCCTGAGCCAACGCCCTTTTATGGATCTCCATAAGGGTGTCTAGCCACCCGCCTCACCAGTCCCGGAAGGGAGCGGTGGGAGTGCCGGTTTAGTCGCCAGCAGCCCGACCCTGAACAGGTTGTACTGGATTACAGGTTACCAGTAGCAGATCTAATGACCTGACCTGACTGTCTGGATCCGGCAGAATCTGCGGAAGAAACCTATCGGTTCAACGGAGAGGAAAGCGGTTACAGCAACGCACTGTGGAGTGCAGAGAGCAAGATGAGACACCGAAAGGATATCTTGGTCATCCACTGCATCCGTGCTCATCCTCCAGTCGTCTCGACTTAGTCTTGCCACTGGAAATTGGTGGACCCGGACGAGAGAGTGAGGTTGACGTTGCGCAACACCTCTTCACTTTAAACAAACTCATCGCGCAAGTCATCAGTCATCCAAAATGACCTTTCATCCTTCATCATTTCATCACCCCCAAGTCCTGTGGCGACAGGCGAGCGACGAAACGACAGGTGTGGGTACACTGGCAGTCGCAGTCGCAGACCTGCACGCAGGCGGCTCAGGCCATAGGGTCGTTCTTCGTCGACAGGAGCAGCGATGGAGCTCGGCAGCCGTCTGAGCGTCTGAGCAGCCCTCTTTAGGAATGCACTGCTCACCTCCCTGGCATGAGGAAGGGGCTAGAAAAGGTGCCCTAAAAATTGCCTGCTCCATATCACCCTGGCCAGCATACCGCGGCTGGCGGGGACCCTACATCAGCGGTCGAAACAACAAGAAAGAAAAGAAAAAAACAAGGATCGTTCCTCTCACCATTGGTGCTTGGAACATAAGGACTCTCCTGGACAGAGATAACGCGGACAGACCCCAAAGGAGAACGGCACTAGTTGCATCCGAACTCGCCAGATACAACATTGACATCGCAGCCTTGAGTGAGACTCGGCTTGCAGGTGAAGGCGAGCTCTGTGAACGGGGATCTGGTTACACCTTCTTCTGGAGTGGACGAGGAAGCGAAGAGCGACGTGAGGCTGGCGTTGGTTTTGCAGTAAAAACAGCACTTGTCAGCAAGCTAGCTGGAATCCCAAAGGGAGTCAACGATAGGCTTATGACCATGAAACTCCCACTGGCATCTGGCCAGAAGCACCTCACCATTGTCAGTGCCTACGCCCCAACCATGACCAACCCGGATGAAGTGAAGGCGAAGTTCTATGAGAACCTTCACTCTGTCATTGCTGCTATCCCTAAAGCAGACAAGCTCATCATTCTTGGGGACTTCAATGCTAGAGTTGGCTCTGACTACATCTCCTGGGATGGAGTGATTGGAAAGCACGGTGTGGGCCACTGCAACCCAAATGGATTGCTTTTGCTTCAGACCTGTGCAGAGCACGAACTGCTGATAACCAACACAGTTTTCTGCCTCCCTACCCGTAACAGGACGTCATGGATGCACCCTCGCTCAAAGCATTGGCATCTCATCGATTATGTCATCGTCAGGAAAAGGGATAGGCAAGATGTACGTGTAACAAAGACCATGTGCGGCGCCGAGTGTTGGACAGACCATCGCCTTGTAGTCTCGAAGCTGAATATTCGAATCCAGCCCAAGAGACGCCCCCAAGGCCAGAAGGCTCCAAAACGGCTCAACATCGCTAAGCTGAAAAACATCACCATCAAACAGTCCTTTGTGGAGCTGCTGGAAGATCGTCTGGAATCCGCCTCTCTGGACAACCAGAATGTGGAGTCTGACTGGAGGACCCTGCGTGAGCTGATCTATAGTACAGCTTCAGAGACCCTGGGACCCATGACCAGAAAGCACAAAGACTGGTTTGATGAAAACTGTGATGAAATCAAGGAGCTTCTGGATGAGAAACGCCGTCTGCATCAAGCCTACCTGAGCAACCCAAAGTCCACATCAAAAAAGGATGCGTACGATGCCATCCGCAGGACTGTTCAGCAAAAGTTACGCCAGATGCAGGATAAGTGGCTGAGTGACAAAGCTGATGAGATCCAGGGATATGCTGACAGGCACGATATGAAGAGGTTCTATGATGCCTTAAAAGAAGTCTACGGCCCCACATCCTCAGGATCATCCCCCCTCCTCAGTGCAGATGGGAATACCTTGATCACCGAGAAGGAGAAAATTCTCGAACGCTGGGCTGAGCACTTCAACAGTGTCTTAAATCGCCCTTCCTCCATAAATGATGAAGCCATAGACCGTCTCCCACAAGTCCCCATCAACGAAGCACTGGACGATCCGCCAACTCCTCTTGAGACCCAGAAAGCAATTCGTCTGCTATCCAGTGGCAAAGCACCTGGCTCAGACTCCATACCAGCAGAGGTCTACAAGGATGGAGGCACTGTGCTGACTGAGAAGCTCCATCAGCTGTACTCACTCATGTGGAAAGAAGAGACGATCCCCCAGGATTTCAAAGATGCATCTATCATTCACTTGTACAAGCGAAAGGGGAACCGGCAAGCCTGTGATAACCATCGGGGCATTTCCTTGCTCTCCATCGCAGGCAAGATACTTGCCAGGATCCTACTAAACCGCCTCACAGCACACCTTGACCAAGGTCATTTGCCTGAGAGCCAATGTGGATTCCGGAAAGAGCGCGGAACCACCGACATGGTGTTTGCTGCAAGGCAGCTGCAAGAGAAATGTCAGGAGCAAAATGCTGATCTGTTCTCCACCTATGTCGACCTCACTAAGGCCTTCGACACCGTGAGTAGAGAGGGACTGTGGAAGATCATGGCCAAGTACGGATGCCCTCGGAAATTTATTTCCTTGGTCAGCCAGTTCCATGAAGGCATGCAGGCTCGAGTCCAGGACAAAGGCGAAACATCTGCTCCTTTTGCTGTCACAAATGGTGTCAAGCAAGGCTGCGTCCTGGCTCCAACGCTGTTCAGCCTCATGTTCTCTGCAATGCTTACTGATGCCTTCAGACATGGCGATGTTGGAATCGGCCTAAAGTACCGAACAGATGGTAAGTTGTTTAACCTCAGAAGGCTTCAAGCAAAAACGAAGGTCATGACAGACATCATCAGAGACTTTTTTTTGCTGATGATTGTGCCCTCAACGCTGGATCTGAAGCTGACATGCAACTCAGCGTTGACAAGTTTGCCACTGCCAGCAGGAACTTCGGCCTTACCATCAGCACGAGGAAAACTGAAGTTCTCCATCAGCCAGCCCCAGGGAAACCCTACGTTGAGCCCAACATCACAGTCAACGGTCAAAGACTCAGTGCGGTGGAGCGGTTCACATACCTTGGCAGCACACTGTCACGAAATGCGACCATCGACGATGAAGTGAACGTCAGGATTGCAAGAGCAAGCGCAACTTTTGGTAGACTCAGTGCAAATGTCTGGAACAGAAGAGGCATTAGTCTTGAGACCAAGCTAAAGGTCTACAGAGCAGTAGTTCTCCCCACACTACTGTACGCCTGCGAAACTTGGACAGTGTACCAACGACATGCCAAGAAGCTGAACCACTTCCACACAACATGCCTCAGGAAGCTACTGAACATCAAGTGGCAAGACAAGACCCCAGACACAGAGGTGCTCGCAAAAGCCACCCTTCCCAGCATCTTCACCATCCTGATGCAGTCCCAGCTTCGCTGGGCTGGACACGTGGCGCGCATGCCAGACCATCGGCTGCCCAAAAGGCTCTTCTATGGCGAGCTGCAACAAGGGAAGAGATCACACGGAGGTCAGAAGAAGCGCTTCAGAGATACTCTGAAAGTCTCTCTGAAAGCGTTTGATATCAACCCTGACTCCTGGGAGGAATCTGCAGTGGACCGTGACAAATGGCGTGCTG